>NW_006432491.1:836328-867996 GCF_000325575.1 Pteropus alecto | reverse complement strand
ATATATAATTTTCAAACATAAAATCTGGAAATAAAAATATAGAAAATATTCAAAAGAATATTTTCCATATTACTCAAGTTACTGAAATTTTGATAAGCCCTTAGAGTCCTCTAGTGATATCTATTTCCCTTTTTGTTTATTTCTTAGCTTAGGTTTCATAGTATTACTTTGTAGAGCCAATTCAGGTACTGTTTCAAAGGTTGTGTCTTCTATTGATACTGCATCTCAAGCTCAGAATATTCTGCATCTCAAGCTCAGAATATTACATACATTTGCTTTTTGTATACCTACTGCTGCCTTTGAAATATTATCCAATGCACAGTCATCTAAAACATTCCTAGTCATTTAAGGCTCATTCTTTCAATGTTAACCATTATGCTTCCTTTCCTTACTGCCATCTTCAGAACTCATCACTGTCACTTGTTTATTAAAAAAAAAAAAAAAAGTGACACCTGGCTACTGCATTTCAATTCCTTGCACACCTTGTCATTGATAACAGCAGCCATGAGGGCAGCTCATCCGAAACTGCATGGTCTTGGTTCTTTGACTTTCTCATCTTCTATGGTCTTCACTTTACATCAGATTTCCACTCATGTTCACATTTGAACGTAGCCCATGTCAAAAATTTCATTAGCACCCAAATATTAAGTCCAAACCTTCTAGTAACAACCATCACCTTCTATCTTTCCTTTCCTTCTATAAACCATCCCAACTGCAAACATTTGTTGACTTCAACATTTCCAGTTCATGGACCCAAGCTCTTTCTTTTAATCATGTAAACTTTCTTGTATTTATTTCTCTACTAACACTTAATTGCTTGCAAATACCCTCAGAACTCTTCCCCAATATCTTGGCATCATTATAAAATATAAAAATAAAAATCATGGCTGAATACAGCAATTAGCCTTCTCCAAAGAGGCACCTGTATACTTGCATATACATTTTGGAAAAACACATAGTTATGGTGACACTCTTTATATCAAATTCATGATAAAATATATCAAGCAGGCATTAACACTGTGAAAATCTTAACACATATATCACTAATACCTTGCTTGCTTTCTTCCTTTCTTTCCATAAAAGTTTTATTGACATGTAATTCACAGACTTTAAAATTTACTCTTTTTAAGTGTACAGTTTAGTAGTTTTAGTATATTTACATAATTGTGCAACTGTCACAGCTAATTTTAGACTATTTGCATTACCCTCCCCCACAAAAAAACTTGTACTTATTAGCAATCTCTCCTAATTCTTCAATTCCCCAGCACTTGCCAATGACTAATGTACATCCTGTTTTATGGACTTGCCCAGCCTATATCTTTCATAGAAATATAATCATTCAATATTTGGTCTTAACGCCTAGCTTCTTTCACTTAATATAGTGTTTTAAAGTTTACCTATGCCTTAACATGTATCAGTACTTAATCTTTTTTTATTGATGTATTCCATTATGTAGATATACCACACATTTATTCATTTTTCAACATTTGGTTTGTTTCCACTTTGGGACTGTTATGAATAATGTCGCTCTAAACATTTATGTACACATATTTGAGTATATACTTAGGGATGGAATTGTTAGGTCATATCATATCTCTATGTTTAATATTTTAAAGAACTTCCAATTGTTTTTGAAAAGTGGCTACATGATTTTACAGTTCCACCAGCAATAGAGGGTTTCAATTTCTCTACATTCTTGTTAATACTTGTTCTTGTCTTTTTAGCTATGCTAGTGTGTATGAAGTGGTATCTCTTGGTTGTGATTTGCATTTCTCTAAAGACTAATGGTGTTAAGTTTGTTTTTCATGTGATTATTGATCATTTATATATCTTACTTAGAGAAATCTCTAAATCCTTTGCCTTTTTTTAAATATAAAATTTCTTTATATATTCAACATACAAGTCTCATCAGATATATGATTTACCATTGTGTTCTCCTATTATGTGGGTTTTATTTCTATTTTGCTAGATCATTTGAAATTGAAAACTTTTTTAATTTTGATGAAGTCCAACTTATCTAGTTTTTTTTTATCACTTGTGCTCTTGGTGAAGTAAGTAAGCATTGTTTTTATAGCTTCTATACTTTTTTTAAAAAAAATTAAAGTTTTAGCTTATACATTTATATTTATGGTCTATTTTTAAATATTTATATTGGGAATGGGGTAGGGATCCAACTTTATTCTTTTAAATGTGGATATTTAGTCCTAGTAAAATTTGTTGAAAAGACGATTCTTTCTCAATAATTTGTTGTCCCAACATACTTGTTGAAAATCAGTTAATTATATATATATTTATTTAGACTAATATAAATGTATATTTTTATTGCAGTACATTGTCTTTTTATTGTTATTATTATTATTAGAAATATAATTGACATAGCATTATACTATGGTGTACAAAATTCTGTCTTGTTTACCATAGTATTGAAGAGAGTATTGAAATCAGAAACTGTGAGTCTTATAACTTATTAATTTTTAAAAACGTCTCTTACTTTTTCTTTTTGGCTTTTATGGATCTCTGAGTTTCCAAATAATCTTACGTCACCTTATCAATTTCCATTAAAAAAAGTAAAAGAAAAAGAAAAGAAAAAAGGCAGCTGTATTTGATAGGCATTACATTGAGTCTATAGATCAATTACCAACTGAACAATAGTAAACGTTTTGAAATGAAAACTTATTTTATAGTATTCAGTGCCTTGTCTTTTTTTTAATCAAATATATTCCTAAGTATTTTATTATTTTCATGTTATTTAAAAAACTATATTTTCTTAATTTCATTTTAAAATCGTTCATTTCTAGTGTATAGAAATACAATTAATTTTTAAATATTGATTGTGTATTCCATAATCTTGCCAAACTTGTGTTTTAGCCCAATAATATTTTGGGGGATTCCTTAGGTTTTTCTATATACTAGGTTATGTCATCTGGGAATAGAGGTGGTTTTACTTCTTTCTTTCTTTCCATCTGAGTGCCTTTTTGTTCTCATCACTAATTGCCCTGACAAAAACTTTGGTAAAATGTTCAATAGAAGTGGTAAGAGTGAACATCTTGGTTTTTTTTTTTCTGAACTTGGAAGAAAGCTTTTATTTTTTCATTGTTAAACAAAATATTAGCTGTGGATTTTTCAGAGATACCCTTTATGAAGTTGATCAATTCCTTTTTATCCCTAATTTGTTTTTCTACTCCTAATTTTTTTATTGTAAAAGAATGTGGGGTTTTGTCACAAGATATTTCTGTGTCTACTGACAGAATCACGAATTTTTTGCCCTTTAATCTGTTAATACAGTATTTATATAGATTTTTATCCATGTGTTAACCAATGTTTATTCTTGGAATAAAACCCACTTGGTCATTTTACGTAATCTTTATTATATGTTGTAGGATTAAGTTTGCTAGTCCTTTATTGATGGCATTTACATCTATAAACACAATAAACATCAGTTTCTTTTCTTGTAATATTTTTGACTGGTTTTGGTATTTGAGTATTACTAGCATCAAGTAATGATTTGGGAAGGTCCCATCCACTTATTTTTTTAAAAAATTTATTTATATATGTTTTGCAAAAGACCAAGGATATTTCATTAAACATTTAGTATAATTCAATGAGGAAGACATCTTGGTCTGAGTTACTTTTGTGGAAATTTCTTCATTGCTAATTTACTCTTTACATTTCTTAGTTCTAATGAGATTTCTTAATATTTCTAGGGATTTTTAGCAATTTGTGTCTTTCTGCAAAGTTCTTTTTACTAATTTGTTAGCATGTATTTGTTCATGGTGTCTTCTGTAGTCGTTTTCATTTATGGAACATTGATAGTGATGTTTCACTCTCATTCTTGATTTTATTAATTTGGGTCTTCTCATTTGTCCCATTCTGCTTAGCTAAATTTTGTCAGTTTTTGTCTGTGTGTTTGTTTGTTTTATATTTTAAGAAGTAACTTTTGGTTTTATTGACTTTCTCCATTGCTTTCTTATTTCCTCTATTTCCACTCTAATCTTTATTAGTTCTTTTCTTCTGTTGTTTTGGAATTAGTTTGCTTTTTATCCTAAATTTTAAACATTTATTGATGAGACTGTTTTTACTCCATTGTATATTGCTACTTCCTTTGTCATATATTAAGTGAACATATAGGCATAGATTTATTTCTGAGCTCTCTATTCTGTTCCATTAATCACTGTATCTGTACTATGCTGTACTGTGTTGTTTTGATTACTGTAGCCTTGTAGTATAGTTTGATATTGGGTAGTGTGATACCTCTAACTTTGTTCTTCTTTCTCAAGATTGCCATGGCTATTCAGGTTTTTTTATGGCTCCATATAAATTTTAGGATTATTTGTTCTAGCTCTCTGAAAAATTCCATTGGTATTTTGATAGAGATTGCATTGAATCTATAAATTGCTATGGCTAGTATGGTCATTTTAACAATGTTGATTCTTCTTACCCATGAACATGGTATATGCTTTCATTTATTTGTCTCTTCTTCAATTTCTTTTTTCAATGACTTATAATTTTCTGAAAACAGGTCTTCTACCTTCTTGGTTAATTTGATTCCTAGGTATTTTATAGTTTTCGATGCAATCGTAAATGGGATTGTTTTCTTAATTTCTCTTTCTGAAAGTTCACATTGATATATAAAAATGCCACTGACTTCTGAATATTTATTTTGTAACCTGCTACTTTACTGAATTCATTGATCAATTCTAACAGGTTTTTGGTGGAATCTTTAGGGTTCTCTATATGTAGTATCATGTCATCAGCAAAATGACGAGAGTTTTACTTCTTCCTTTCCAATTTGGATGCCTTTTATTTCTCTTTCTTGTCTTATTGCTGTAGCTAAGACTTCCAATGAAATATTGAAGAGGAGTGGTGAAGTGGGCATCCTTATCTTGTTCTTGATCTTGAGGAAAATGCTTTTAGCCTTTCCCCATTGAATATGATGTTAGCTGTAGGTTTGTCTTATATGATCTTTATTATGTTGAGGTATGTTCCCTCTATTCCCACTTTGCTGAGAGTTTTTATCATAAATGGATGCTGGATTTGTTTGAACACTTTTTCTATATCTATTGATATGATCATATGGTTTTTATTGTTTGATTTGTTAATGTGGTGTATCACATTAACTGATTCATGGATGTTGAACCAACCTTGTATCCCAGGAATAAATCCAACTTGATCACAGTGTATGATATTTTAATATATTGCTGAATTCAGTTTGCTAATATTTTATTGATGATTTTTTCATCAATGTTCATAAGAGATATCTGCCTATAGTTATCTTTTTTGTCTTTCTCTGGTTTTGGATTCAAGGTAATGGTGGCCTCCTAAAAGAAGTTAGGGAGCCTTCCATCTTCTTGAATTTTTTTGAATAGTTTGAGAAAAATAGATGATAATTCTTTGAATGTTTGGTAAAATTTGCCTATGAAACCATTCCTACGATCCGGTTCAGGACTTTTGTTTTGGGGGAGGTGTTTGATTACTGATTCTATTTCATTGTGGTAATTGTTGGTTCAGATTTTCTGTTTCTTCTTGACTCAGTCTTGGGAATGTGTCCATTTCTTTCAGATTGTCCAATTTGTTTGCATATAACTGATCGTAGTATTTTCTTATGATCCATTGTATTTCTGTGAAGTCTTCATTTATTTCTCGTTTTTCATTTCTGATTTAATTTATTTGAGTCCTCTTTCCTTTATTCTTGATGAGTCTGTCCATGGGTCTGTCACTTTTATTTATCCTTTCAAAGAACCAGCTCTTAGTTTCATTAATCTTTCGTATTGTTTTTCTAGACTCAATTTCATTTATTTCTGCTCTGATCTTTATTATCTCCTTCCTTCTATTCACTTTGAGCTTTGTTTGCTGTTCTTTTTCTAGTTATTTAAATTGTAAGATTAGATTATTTATTTGAGCTTTCTCTTGTTTCTTGAGGTAGGTCTGTATTGCTATGAATTTCACTTTTAGGAATGCTTTCACTATGTCCCAAAAATTTTGAGTAGTGTTTTTATTCTCATTTGTCTCTAGGTATCTTTTGATTTCTTCCTTGATCTCATTTAATAATCCATTCATTGTTTAGTAGCATGTTATTTAGCCTCCATGTGTTTGTGTATTTTCCAGTTTTTCTCTTCTGGTTGATGTCTGGTTTCATAACATTGAGATCAGAGAAGACGGTTGACATGATTTCAATCTTCTTAAATTTATTGAGACTTGATTTGTGTCCTAACATGTGGTCTATCCTTGAAAATGTTCCACGTGCACTTGATAAGAATGTATATTTTGCTTCTTTGGGGTAAAATGTTTTGAAAATATCTATTAAGTCCATCTGTTTTAGTGTATCTTTTAGGCCCATTGTTTCCCTGTTAATTCTTTGCCTGGAAGATCTGTCTATTGGTGTCAATGGGGGTGTTAAAGTCTCCTACTATGAGTTTATTACTATTGAGCTCTCCTTTTATACAGTCAATAATTGCTTTATGTATGTAGGTGCTCCTATGTTGGGTGCATATACGTTTACTAGGGTTATGTCTTCTTGATTTATTGATCCCTTTATCATTATGTAATGCCTTTTTTTGTCTTATCATAGCCTTTGTTTTAAAGTCTATTTTATCTGATATAAGTATTGCTACCCCCGCTTTTTTTCATTTCCATCTGCATGAAATATCTTTTTCCATCCCTTTCCTTTCAGTCTGGTGTCACTTGATCTGAAGTGGGTCTCTTGTGGACAACATATGCATGGATCTTGTTTTCTTATCCATTCTGCCACCCTATGTCTTCTGATTGGAAGATTTAATCCACTTACATTTAAAGTGATTACTGATAGGTACATTGTTACTGCCATTTTATTATTCATATTTGTTATTTCTATTTCTTTTTTACCCCTTCTCTTTTTACAGAAGACCGTTATCATTTCTTGTAATGCTGGCATGTTGGTGATGAATTCCTTAAGCTTTTTTTTCTGTCTGGGAAGCCCTTTATCACACCTTCCATTTTAACTGAAAGCCTTGCTGGGTAGAATATTTGTGGTTGTAGATTCTTGTTTTTTATAACTTTAAATATTTTTTGCCATTCTCTTCTGGCCTGCAAAGTTTCTATTGAAAAGTCAGCAGACATTCGTATAGGGGTACTCTTGTAAGTATCCAGCTTCCTCTCTCTTGCTGGTTTTAAGATTCTCTCTTTGTCTTTGACCTTTGACATTTTAATTATGATCTGTCTTGGTGTAAGTCTGTTTGAATTCCTTTTGTTTGGAACTCTTTGTGCTTCCTGAACTTGTATATCTAATTCCTTTGCCAGGTTAGTGAAGTTTTCTGTCATTATTTCTTCAAATAGATTCTCAGTCTCTTGCTCTCTCTCTTCCTCTTCAGGTATTCCTACGATCCGGATATTTTTACATTTCATACTGTCCCAGAGGTTTCTTAAACTAGCCTCATTTTTTTTTTAATTCTTTTTTTTTTCTTTTTGTTGTTCTGATTGGTTGTATTTTGCTACCTTGTCTTCCTGTTCACTAATTCTATCTTCTGCTTTGTCCAATCTACTGTTGAATCCTTCTAGTGTAGTCTTTATTTCAGTTATTATATTCTTCATTTCTGTCTGGTTCTTTTTTATGGTTTCTATGTCTTTTTTTATGCTGTTGAGTTTTTCATTGGGCTCATCCATTCCCTATAAGTTCATTGAGCATCCTTATAACCATTATTTTGAACTCTGTCTCTGATAGGTTACTTGCCTCAATTTCATTTAGCTTATTTTCTGGAGTTTTCTCATGTTGTTTCATTTGTGCCATGTTTCTTTGTTTTTCTCAGTTATTTGCCTCCTTGTGTTCATTTCTATGTGTCAGGAATATTTGTTTTGTTTCTCAGCTTTGGCCAGATGGCCTAATGTGGAAGATGTCTTGTGTGGCCTAGTGACACACTCTCCCTGATCCCTTATGCTGGAGCTCTGGACGTGATCTTAGTGTGGGTTGTGTGTGCTCTTCTGTTGTTGTCAAGAATTTATTGTTGTTAATAGATCAGTGGATGGGATTAACATTCAGTCTGACTAAATGTAGAAATTGGCTACACTCACAGGGTAAGAATTGTTGTGAGGGGGCTGACCTCACTGAGTGGAGTTTGCCCTAGCCGGCTTGAGTACTTGCTGTAACCACCCTTTGTGTGTATCACTAATGGAACTAGTCAGGAGTTGCTCTGTTGTAGTCTGGTGCCAGCCTCCAGATGCATTGGTTTTGTGGCCCCTTGGGAGGGTCTTCCCTGTAGACCAAGGTCAGCCGCTGCTTTTGATTGCTCAGGGTTACCCGGTGAGAACTACAAAGTGATTCGCTGGTGGTTGTTGCCTATGCTGTATCTACAGGTAAGTGGAAGAGACAACACTGTAGGCAGCAGTTGGTTATCCCCTGTCCCTGACCTACGGCAGTTTAGCAGAGGGACCAGTGCTCCTCAAGGTCTGACACGGCCTGTCAGTTGCCTGTACGTCTCTTAAACTGGATGAGCCTTTAGGTGATATGCATGTTAAGTGGCGCAGGGACCTCAAGAGTCTCCTGAGTCTATTGAGTAAATTTCTCCCTGCCACTGTAGTGTCAGTTTACATGCCAATGCTGTCTGTGGTTCCCTGTGCAAGTTTCCACTCATAGCAAGGACAACCGCTGCCCACCCTGGGCCTAAATGTGTTACCTCAAGGCAGGGGCAGCTGCCTATTAATGTGCAGTGGGCACTTTGTGTACTGGATAGGACAGGAGCTCAGGGAGTTGAGGGCCATCAGGCCAGTACAGACCCCTGCAATCTCCTCAAGAGATATTGCTGCTCATACAGGCATCAGCAGTCTGTCCACAACTGGTTTCCTCCAAATGCACTCACTGTGCTAGCCAAAGTCTATTGCCTTGGCTAACTGCACAAACCCAGAGCCAAGCAGGACACAAGAGGCTGCTCATCAATGGACTGCAGGCACTTCGTGGCTTGGATGAAGTGGGATCTCAGAGAGACAAGGTCCATTTGGCCAATACATCCTCAGTTTTGCTGCAGCTTCTGCGTCTGGGCATTCCCGCTGTAGACATAGATCACAGTCAGATCAGCTACCACAGATTCCTGTGCTCCCTGGACACAATATTGCAACTCCTGCAGGCAGCAAAGGTCTGCCTGCTGTTGATATCCATGCAGTACCCACCCTGTGTTAGCCAAAGTTTGTTGCTTGTGTGGATTAGGAATTCAGGGGAGGGGAGGAACTGAGCTATGGCAGTTCACTGAGAATGGGCAATTAGTGGGTAGGATGAGGCAGGGTCTCTGAGAGACAATGGCAGTCAGATCAATACAGCCTCAATCTTGCCGAAACTTTGGTAACTGTTCATGAGTTCCCACATAAGTCCCAGATCACAGTCAGGCCAGCCGCTATCTCAGACTGGCCCACAGGACTCCGATATCCACCCAAGTTCATGTTGGCAGCACTGATCTGCCTGACCATACCTCTAAAATGAGCGTTGATAGTTTGCCTGCTGGGATTGGAAATGTGGCTCATAGTGCTGGCCACCAGCTGGGAATTCTTGGCCCTTAATTGTAGCAGAGCTTGGCAGCCATCCAGCAACAAATGCCCTGGGCAATCTGCAGGTTAGGTGGGGTGGGCTGATCCCCTCTGACCAGTGCTTCCTAAAAGCTCCATGGGAGGGATCTGCACAGTCAAGCTGATGTGGTCTGTAGATTACCCTGTAAAGGAGCCAGACTAAGGCACAATGGTGGCCTGCCTTTCCAGCCCTTATTCCAGCACCAGGTAATGCAGATTTTCTCAGAATGAATCCCATGCAAGCTTCTGACACACTGCCGGTGTCCCAGGTGAGTGTCCACAGATCAAAAGGCCTGTGCATGGGTCCTTCAAAGGGATGTCTAGAAATTCAGTCTCCTTCTTTCTCATCCAGAGACACTTACAGACCAGAATTCCTCTGGTTTCTACAGTCAAAGTTATTGGAATCTCCTCTTCCTTGGGCTAGAAACTTGTGCTGGGGAGCCTCCAGATGAGACCAGGAACCCCTCTCCTTCAGGAGAGCCTCTGCAGCCTTGCCCTCCCTCCCGGTGATTCTCCACCACCCGCAGATGGGGGTCCAGACCTGATTTCCAACTTTGTCCCTCCTACTGACTTCGATGTGGCTCTTTTTTATTATTAAATGTAGGTGTTATGATCATCTGGACTTCAGGTGCTTCTCCATGTTTATTATCTTATAATTTGGTTGTAATTTCAATGCACACCTGGGAGGAGACAAACCCTGCTTTTACCTCATCCACCATCTTCCCAACTCCTAATGGCTATTTTTAATCTTTTTTTCTTTTTTTTTATTTGAGATTTTTCTCATTTCTTGACATAGTCCTGTGTTGCTATGAATTTCCCACTTAGAACTGCTCTGGCTGTTTTCCATATATTTTGAGTTTGTGTTTTGTTTTTATTTATCTAAAGATATCTTTTGATTTCTTAATCTCATTGTTAACACATTCATTGTTTAGTAGCCTCCATGTGTTTGTGTGCTTTTCAGTTTTTTTTTTTCCCCTTGTAATTGATTTCTAGCTTCATATCATTGTGGTTGGAGAAGATGATTTCAATATCCTTAAATTTATTTAGACTTGTTTTATGATCTAACATGTAATCTACCCTGGAAAACGTTGCATGTTCATTTGAAAAGAATGTGTATTCTGCTTTTTTTGGTTTGAAATGTTCAAATATCAATTAAATCTATGTTGAATTCTGTGTCATTTAGGGTCACAGTTCCCTTGTTGATTTTCTGTTTGGATAATCTATTCATTGACGCCAACTGAGTGTTGAATTTTCCTACTATTATTGTATAACTGTTGATCTCTCCCTTTACATTCATCAATATTTGCTTTATATATTTAGGTACACTTACATTTGGTATATGAATGTTTTCAAGAGTTATATCCTTTTGTTGAATTCATCGCTTTATCATTAGGAAATGATCTCGTCTCTTGTTATAGACTTTGTTTTAAAGTCTATTTTGTCTGATATAGGTAATTCTACTCCTGCTTTTTTTTGTTTCCATCTCCATAAAATATTTTTTCCATCCCTTTACTTTTAATCTGTGTGTCTATCAATCTAAAATGGATCTCTCATAGGCAATTAATGTAAGAGTTTTATTTTCTTGTCTATTCACCCACCCTAGGTCTTTTGATTGGAGCATTTAGTCTATTTGCATTTAAAGTAATTAGTTATAGATATATAGTTATTTCCATTACATTAATTGTTTTCTGATTGTTTTTGTAGTTCTTTTTTGCTTCTTTCTTATTCTCTTATTCTCTTTTCTTACATGTTGATGACTTTGTAGTGTTGTATTTGCATCTCTTTCTCTCTAGTTATTGTATATATCTTATAGATTTTTAGTTTGTGGTTGCAATGTGCTTGATATATACGAAATTATGTTTATAGAAGTTAAGTTTATATTAATGGTCACTTAAGTTTGAACACATTCTAAAATAATTATCGTTTTTACTCATCCACTCCACATTTATGTTTTTGTCATCATTTTTTACTTCTGTGTGTGCTTGTGTCTATCCCTTAATTTATTATTGTAATTATATTTGATCTTCTACTTTGTCATTTAATCTTTGAACTAGCTTTCTAGTTGGTTGGTCCATTTTTTTATTATTTGTTTGTCTTTGTCATTGAAAATGTTTTTGCTATATTTTTTTATTCATATTATTGATTTCTTTTTGTTTTCTTCTTTTAATGAAGTCCCTTTAACATTTCTTGTAAAATTAGTTTAGTGGTAATGAACTATTTTTAAACTTTATCTTGTCTGGAAAACTCTATCTCTTCTTTGATTCTAAATGATAGCCTTGCTAGGTAGACCAATCTTTGTTGTATGTTCTTGCTTTTTATTATTTTGAATATTTCCTGCCTATCTTTTCTAGCCTACAAGGTTTCTGTTGAGAAATCGCTTGAGACTCTTATGGGAGCTCCTTTGTCCATTATTAACAGATTTTCTCTTGCTACCTTTAAGATTTTATCTTTGTTTTTAACCTTTGGTATTTTTAGTATAACATATCTTCGTATGGGCCACTGAGTTCATCTTGTTTGGAACTCTGCACTTTCTGAACTTGTATGCCTTTTTCATTTGGTAATATAAAAAAGTTTTGATAGTTCTATTTTATTTTTTTATTTTTATTTTTTATTAAATTTATTAAGATGGCATTGATTAATAAAATTATATAGGTTTCAAGTATACAATTCTATAATACATTATCTGTATATTGTGTTGTATGTTCAAGCTTTTTTTTTTGCCTCACTTTTTCTCCTCTTAGTATAAAATGTTTTCCCTAAAGGTTTCTGAATATCTTATGGAGGTGGACATCTGTGGGCCCACAGTGCTCAGCCATGTGTGCTGATATGTCTGAGGCAGGCATATCTGGTCTTGTTGGGCTCTCCTCTGGAGACACTCAAAGTCCATGGGAAACAAGGGTTAGACACGTGGAGGAATGGACCTAGAATATGCATAACATAAAAAATGAGCTAGAATGTTAAGAATAAGTAAAAAATTCTTCTCCGTTGCTTGCCATTCCCCACCTCCTCCTGTTCAATTTCACACTAGTCTCTCCAAAATAAAAATCAGACCCTAGCTATCCCTGGATTCAAACTCCTCTAAGCCTGCTCAAACTCCCTAGTATATGAGACCTAACACACATGGCACAACTTCTTGTCTCAATTGCTTCTACTAGCAGCATCTTATATAGAACCTGCTCCCTTGCCATGCTGAACCATTTTATTTTCTAGAAAGTGACACATACTTTTGCACCTCTGAAGCTCTGTGTGTTCCCCTGCCTGTGATGTGCATCCTCACCATAGTCAAAGACCACACACTCATCCTTCAAGATTCAACCGCAACACCAGCTCTTCTGTAAATATTTCTTGCTCCTCTTCACACAGGTTAAGACTTTTCCCTTCTATGTTCCTCTAAATGATTTTCACATACCACTAGAATAATGTCTTGGTTTACTTATTTTTTACCTTTACTCTCTCACCCAGCCCAGAAAGGTAGGGACTCAGCTCATTTTGTAAATTCAAAAATCCTCAAACCGTTCAAACACTAAAGAAAAGAAAAAAAATTACATTTATTTCTTTAATATTGATACTTACTAAGTAGTTTAACCTGGGTTTCATAGCTTTAAAATTTCAAATCTACAGAGTGCCTGAATAGATTTCTTCTTCTTTTTTTTTTTTTTTTTCCCAAAGAGAACATACAAATGGCCAGCAGGTACATGAAAAGGTGCTCATCATCACTAATCATCAGGGAAATGCAAATCAAAACCACAATGAGATATCAACTCACATCTGTTATAATGACTATTATCAAAAAAAAAAAAAAGACATATTAAGTGTTGATGATGATATAGAGAAAGGAGAATTCTTGTGCACTATTGGTGAAAATGTAAATTGAAATAACTACTACAGAACACAATATGAGATTCCATTGAAAGTTAGAAATAGACCTAACATATGATCCAGCAACTTTACTCCTGGGTATATATCCAAAGGAAATAAAATCACTATCTCAAACAGATATTTTTATCTCCATGTTCATTGCAAAATTACTTACAATAGCCAAGATATGGATAAAACTTAAATAAATATTTTTAAAATTGAATAATCTTTTTGAAACACAACTTTTTTTGTTTTTTGGTTGATGTGGGCATTGCATGCAACTGAAGTGTGCATTCCCCACCCCCAGCTTTATTGAAATATAATAGAAAATTAGTTGTTATTCTTACATTGTACAAGTCAATGAGTATTTTTCAATTACAGTTGGCATACAATAATATATTAGTTTCAGTTGTATAGCATAGTGATTAGAGATCTATATAATTCATAAAATGATCATCCACTAAATCTAGTACCCCTCCCCCCTTATATATTTATTACAACATTGTTAACTATTTTTCTTATGCCACATCTTATATTTCCATGTCTATTTTGTAACTATCCATTTGTACCTCTTAATACCTTTGCCTTTTTTTTACTATATCCCAACCTCTCTCCCATCTAGTATTCCTCAAAATTTTCTCTGTATCTATGAGTTTATTTCCATTCTTGTTGCTATTGTTGTTTATTTTGTTCTTTAGATTTCACATGTATGTGAAATCATGTAATATTGGCCTTTCTCTATCTGACTTATTTCATTCAGCTCAATACCCTCTAGGTTCATCAAGGCAATTATCTTTTCCTATCTCCTTCCTTTTCGTTTCTTTGTGTCTTTTAATCTGAAGTGAGTCTCTTGTAGACAGCATATGTAGGAGTCTTGTTTTCTTACCCATTCAGCCACCCTATATTTTGGTTGGAGCACTTAATTTTTTCCCATTTGACATACTTGTTGATAGGAATATAGTTATTACCATTCTTCATTCATATTTTTGATATATATTTTTTTCTCCTTAAAAATTTCCTCCAACATTTTCTGTAATACTGGCTTGGTGTTGATAAATTTCTTCCACTTATTTTTGCCTGGGAAGCTCTTTATCTGTCCTTCGACTCTAAATGATAGCTTTGCTAGATAAAGTATTCTTAATTGTAGAACTTGGGTTTTCATCACTTTGAATATTTTGTGTCAGGCTCTTCTGTCCTGCATAGGTTCTCTTGGGAAATCAGCTGGCGTCTTATGGGTGCTCACTAGTAAGTGACTAACTGTTTTTCTCTTGCTGCTTTTAAGATTCTCTCTTTGTATTTAACTTTTAACATTTTAATTATGATGTGTCTTAGTACGGGCCACTTTGGGTTGATCTTTTTTTGGAACTCTTCGAGCTTCCTGGGGTTGTATGTCTATTTTTTAGGGAGATTTACCCCCTATGACATTGATATTTTTATATTTAATGGTGTTTCATAGGCTCCTTAAATTATTATTATAGTCTTGGCTTCTTTTTTCTGGCCATTCTGATTGAGTGCCTTTGGTTTCCCCAACCTCTATATTGGTGGTTCTTTTCTTTATCCACTCTGTTTATTCCCTCTAATACACTTATCATCTCAGATAATGTATTCTTTATTTCTGACTGATTCCCTTTTATCATTTTCGTTTCCATTTTTATGTTTTTTATCTCTTTGTCAAAGTTCTCACTGAATTCATCTACACTTCCCCTAAGTTCATTGAGCATCTTTATAACCATTGTTTTGAACTCTGCATCTGTTAGGATTGCTTGACTCCATTATTCCTGGATCTCTGTTCTGGTTTCTGCTTCTTTGTCATCCCATTTTGGCTGCCTTTCTGTGTCTGTTTCCATGTACTAAGCAAAGCTCCCAAGGCTCCCAGTCTTATTAGCATGGTTTTGTGTAGTAGGTGTCCAGTGGCACAGTCCTGGGAAGAGTTCAGCAGCAGGCCAAGTTTAACCCCAGACTGTGCCCCTCCAGGGCCACCTGTTAAGACTCAGCAAGCAATCCACAGATGCTGTGCTTATAGTTGCCTCAAGAGGCCGCAGAAACCGAGGCCAGCTGCCACCAGTGTTAATCTTGGAGTTGGTTTAGCAAGGAACACCAGACTCACTGAGGATACACCTGGATGTGGCCTAGGTAGGGCTGTGAGTAGGGGGAGATGGAGTTTCAGGGAATCCTCTAGGCAGAGCGACCTTTGTTATCCAGTTTGGTGACACCTCAGCTATTGTGGCCTTGCATCCTCACACTGGGAAGGTGTAGGCCTCAGCTGAGGAACAATACCACCAATATTTCCGCCCTGGAGAGAGATCTTTGCCTCTAGCCCTTGCTCGGACAACTCAGTGTCCCCCTGTAAGTACCTGGTGCCCCCTGAGCAGCTGACCCAGGGCTGGTGCTCAGAGCAGGGAGACTTTCACTATGAAAGTCTGCTCTAGGACATGACCCCTTTATTAAGCATCTAAAGCTGCCATAGCCTCTGTCCCACTCAGTCGCTGGGGACAAGGCAGCTTCGCCTCTTCACCCCCTTCTCCCTCCAACCATTGCAAGGTGATTTCTTATTTCTCTCCCTAGTTGTAGTGCTTCTGTTTATCTAGATCCCAGGCAATTTTGCTTACTGTTTGCTCCATGTTTTTCTCACAACTTTAAGTTAGTCACAAGAAGGATGAACAAAGCCTCTATCATCTATGCCGTTTTTCCCCTCCCTAAAACATGACTTTTCACATGTTTTTTTACAAGCTATAGTTATTTTACAAGCTATAAAGTTATTTTACAAGCTATAAAGCAAGTTCACCACAAGACCACCTACCTATAAGATTGTATATTGAATTTGAAGTAATCTCTTGTTTATGTAGTGTTTTCATGATGGCCCCACAATATTTTGAGGATCAAATTAAAATGGAATCAATGATTCAGTGATCATTCAGTTGTTTTAATATACCTAAACAATCTGCTCTTGTTTTATCTATTAAAAGAAAAGTTAAGGCTAAATCCAAGTTTTGTTTTAGACTGGGAGAATAAGATTTGCCTTCGGAGTAGGGAAATGCTGTGCTTGCTTCCTCTCATGACCATGTCAAAATTACAGCTAAATTATATAACAACCACTCTTGAGAACCATGTGAAGATTAGCTGGACAGAACTTCTATAACTAAGGATATAAAGAAGAAGCCATGGTGAGACTGGGAGGAGGGGCAGAGATGTAAAACTAACTGGTTCCCACACCCACATGTAGCAATTAAGATTAGGGCAAGATATCTCAGCTACAGAGTTTCCCACTGAGAAGCAAGGGGTCCCAGCTCTACACCTGGAATCCCAGCCTGGAGCACACCTGCCAAGAAGAAGAATCTCAATCAGGGTGAGATAAGTAGCTTCTGTAGACCCAAGCATCCTCTTGCAGGACTCAGGCACAAATTCACTCACTCAAAAAACATGTGCCCTAAGCTAAAGTGAAGGAACAGCATTTTGAATAGTGCCAGAGACATATGGGCAAGAATTGATTGCCTTCAGGGCAAGGGCTGGAGGGACAGCTCTCTCAGGACTAAAGTGCCAGCAAGCACCATTATTCCTTTGTTGAACCCTCCTCCTGCACAGCCTACAGGAACAGGCAAGCATCAAATCTGAGTCTCCATCAACCTAGCTAACACTATTCTTGCCTTGGCCTGGTGGTTCCCTGAGTACCTGTACCACACAACTTGCTCACCTGCCAGAACCTCGTTCATCAGCTGTGTCTCACAAGCATCTGGCCTTGGCTCACACTGCAAACTTTCCTAAAATTTCTCAAAAGTCCATATACCCCAAACAAGCAGTGGTTGGGCTCAGTATGGCCTATACTTCTTGCTAAGTGACCCAAAGCCCAGCACTAGTGGTAGCCAGCCTTGGTTCACAGCATAGCCTCTCTCAGGCACCTCCAAGCTCAGTATAGGCAGCTACCAGCTGCAGATCACTTTGTAGCTCCTATTGTTTGGCTCTGGGCTCAGCACGAGCTCATCACCTTAGCCTGCACCAGAGCCCCCCCCAACAGGTCCCAGAAACAACACATCCAGTGGTGGGCTTTAGACCACCAGGACACAACCCAATTAGTGCCAATGATGACACATCCAAAGGGTAGACTTGACAGGCACAAGAGCACCGCTAAAGTGAATCCTGCTTCATTGGGTCAGCCCCTGCACAACAGCTTATCTGCTGTATTCATGGCCAATACTCACAGAAAGTCAGCCTGAGGGTCAATCCCACTCACTGATGTGCCAATAGAAATCAAGACTCAACTACAACAGACTATATACAACCCACACAAGGGACATACCTGGAGCACCCAGCATAGGTGATCAGAGAAATTGTATCATCAGGCCCCACATGATATTCATTTGGTGTCTACTATTTGTTTCTACTACATAAGGCAAGACTGGAAGACATAGCAGCTCTACTTACTACATAGAAGCAAACAAAGGAGGCTGCCAAAATCAGAAGACAAAGAAACATGTCCCAAATGAAAGAACAAGAAAAAAAAAACAAAAAACAAAAAACAAAAAACAAAAAATCGAACTAAATGGAAGCAAGCAATCTACCAGATTCAGGGTTCAAAACACTGGTTATAAGGATGCTCACTGAACTTAGGGGAAGAATAGATGATCTCAGTGAGAACTTCAACAAAGTGATAGAAAACATAAAGAAGATAGAAAATATAAAAATAAACCAGTCAGAAATAAAGAATACAATAACTGAAATGAAGAATACATTAGATGGGAACAACAGCAAATTAGATAAAGCAGAGTTCAAATCAGCAATTTGGAAGACAAGGAGTGAAAAACACTCAATTGAAATAGCTAAAAGAAAAAAGTTTTAAAAATAAGAATAGTTTAAAGGACCTCTGGGACTGCATCAAGAGTAACAACATTTACATCATATTAGTACTGGAAGGAGAAAAGAGAGAAAAGCGATTAAAAACCTATTCAAAGAAATAATGACTGAAAAATTCCATAATCTGGCAAAGGAAATTGACATATTAGTCCAGGAAGCAGAGAGTACCAAACAAGATGAACCCAAAGAGACCCACACCAAGACATATTATAATTAAAATGGCAAAGGTTAACAACAAAGAGAGAATCTTAAAAACAGCAATAGAAAAACAATTAGTTAACTAAGGAGATACAATGAGCCTGTCAGCAGATTTCTCAACAAATATTTTGCAGACCAGAGGCATTGGCATGAAATATTCAAAGTGGTGAAAAGCAAGGGCATTGCTGAAAAGCAAGATTACTCTCCCCAGCCAGGCTATCGTTTAGAATTGAAGGAGAGAGATTTTCCTAGACAAGAAAAAGCTGAAGGAGTTTATCACCACCACAGTATTACAAGAAATGTAATACTTTACATTTCTTTAAAAAGAAGAAAAATAATAAAAATATGAATAAGAAAATATTGCAAATAAAAAATTTGTTACTGACAAAGGGGCAAACACCATACAAGCAGTGGATCAACCAACACTAAAGCTAATACAAAGGTTAAAAGGCAAAAATAGAAAGATCATGTGTAATTATAATAGTAAATTAAGAGATAAACACACACACAATAACTAAAAAACAATGACAGAAACATAAACATGGAGGGTGTGAGTAAAAATGGTAGTGATTCTAGAATGTGTCTGAATTTAAGCAACTATCAATTTAAAATAGACTGCTATAAACATAGTTTGATATATGTCAAACAAAGGTAATCGCAAACCAAAAATTTTAATAAAGAGGAAGAAATCCAAACACAGCACTGTAGAAAGTCATCAACATGCAAGAGAAAAGAGCAAGAGAATAAGACAAGATCAAAGAACTATTAAAACAATCAGAAAATAATAAAATGGCAGTAACTACACATAAAATAGACTGCTATAAACATAGTTTGATATATGTCAAACAAAGGTAATCGCAAACCAAAAATTTTAATAAAGAGGAAGAAATCCAAACACAGCACTGTAGAAAGTCATCAACATGCAAGAGAAAAGAGCAAGAGAATAAGACAAGATCAAAGAACTATTAAAACAATCAGAAAATAATAAAATGGCAATAACTACACACCTATCAGTAATTAAATATAAATGGATTAAATGGTTCAATCAAAAGACAAATGAATTGGGCTGGGGTGAACGAAGATGGCGGAATCAGTGAAAACAGAGTTTGTCTCCTCCCAGGTCCGCATTGAAATTACAACCAAATTATAAAATAATCAATGTGAAGAATAACTAGAAGTTCAGCCGATTATAACACCTATGTCTGATAATATAAAAGAGCCACATAGAAGCCAATAAGCGGGGCAAAGTGCCGAATGGGGCTAGACCCACACCCATGGGTGGTAGCAGATCACCATGAGGGAGAGCAAGCCTGCAGAGGCTCTCCTGAAGGAGAATGGGGGTCCTGGTCTCCTCTGGAAGCTCCCCAGCCCAGGGTCCCAGCCCAGGGAAAAGGGTACTCCAATAACTCTGACTATAAAAACCAGAGGGATTCTGGTCATCTGAGTGAGACAGAAGGAGACTGAAACCCTAGACACTCCTTTGAAGGACCTGTGCATAGGCTTTCTGACCTGCGGACACTCACCCGGGTCATATGGTAATTCTATTCTTAATTTTTTGAGGAACCTCCATACCGTTTGCCATAATGGCTGTACCAATTTACATTCCCAACAACAGTGTATGAGGGTTCCATCTTTCCCTCTACAAAGCTTGTCATTGTCATGTTGATATTATCCATTCTATTGGGTGTGAGACAGTATCTCATTGTGGTTTTGATATGCATTTCTGTAATAGCTAGTGAAGTTAAGCATCTTTTCATATATATATCTGCTGACCTTTTGTATGTCTTGGGAGAAAGGTCTTTTCAAGTTATCTGACCATTTTTTATTTGGATTCTGTTTGTTTTTTTGTTGTTGAGTTATACAAATTCTTTATATATTTTACATATTAACCCCTTATTGAAAGTGTTGTTTGAAAATATCTTCTCCCATTCGTTTGCCTGCCTCTTTGTTTTGTTGACAGTTTCTTTTGCTGTGCAGAAGTTTTTAATATGTTACAATCCTATTCATTTATTTTTGCTTTTACTTCCTTTGACTCTGAGGTCAAATGCATAAAATCCTCTCTAAATCCAAGGTCCATTCATTTAGTGCCTATGTTTTCTTCTATGCAATTTATTGTTTCAGATCTCATATTTAGGCCTTTGATCTATATTGTTAACTTTAGTATACGGTGACAGAAAGTGTAGTTTCATTCTTTTGCATGTGGCTTTCCAATTTTTCCAGTATTATTTAATAAAGAGGCTTTCCTTTCTCCGTTGTATGTTTTTGTGTCCTTTGTTGAAAATTATTTGCCCATTTATACAGGGGTTAATTTCTGGAATCTCAGTTCTGTTCCACTGGTCTGTGTGTTTGTTTTTCTGCCAACAGCATGCCATTTTGATTAGTATAGCTTTATAGTATAATTTGATGTCAGATAGTGTGATACCTCCGACCATGTTCCACTCCGCACCACACCTCCCCCGCAGGATTGCTTTGGCTATTCGGGATCTTTTGTGATTTTATACAAATTTGAAAATTTTTTGTTCTATTAAAAAAAAAAAAACATGATTGGGATTTTGATGGGGATTGCATTAAATTTGTATATTGCTTTGGGTAATAAGGTCATTTTAACTATTATATTGATTCTTCCGATTATAAACACGGAATGTCTTTCTATTTTTTTGTGGCTTCATCAATCTCTTTTAATAATGTGTTGTACGTTTGAGTGTATAGATCCTTCACATCATTTGTTGTTTATTTCTAGGTATTGTTGTTGTTGTTGCAATTGCAAAAGGAAGTTTTATTTTTATAGAAACAAATTTTTGTACATTGATTTTGTATTCTGCAACTTTACTGTATTTGTATATTGTTTCTAATAGTTTTTTGGTGGAGTCTTTAGGGTTTTCAATATAAAGAATCACTTTGTCTGCAAAAAGTGGCAATTTGACTTCTTCATTCCCAATTTGGATACCTTTTATTTCTTTCCCTTGCCTGATTGCTCTGGCTAGGACTTTCTTACTCCTGAACTTAGAGAAAAAGCTCTCAGTTTTTTACCCTTAAGTATGACATTAGCTAAGGATTTTTCATATTTGGCCTGTATTATATCGAGGTATTTTTTTCTATGCCCATTTAATTGTGTCTTAATCATAAATAGATGCTGAATCTTTTCAAATACTTTTTGTTCATCTATTCACATAATTATATGAGTTTTAGTTTTTATTTTTTTATGTGGTGTATCTTGTTGATCATTTTGCTTATGTTGAACCATCACTGTACTCTTGGAATAAACCTCACTTGATTATGATGTATAATTTTTTAAATATATTGTTGTATTCAATGCACTAGTACTTTGTTTAGAATTTTGCAACTAATTTCATCAGAGATATCAATCTGTAGTTTTTCTTTATTGAGTTATCCTTACTAGTTTTAGGTATCAGAATAATATTGGCCTCATAAAATGAGTTAGAAAGTATTGCCTCTTGAAGAATTTGAGGACAGGTATTAAACCATCTTTGAATGTTTGGTAGAATTTATTAGTGAATCCACCTGCTCCTTGACTTTTTGGAAGGTTTTTGATGATTGCTTCAATTTCCATACTGTTGACCAGCCTGTTTAAATTTTCTAGCTCTTCATAATTCAATATAAGAAGGTTACATATTTTTAAAAACTTGTCCATTTCTTCTAGGTTATTAAATGTGGGGGCATATACTCTTTCATAGTATTCTTGTATGATGGTTTATATGACTGTGGTATCTCTTCTTTTTTTCTCATTTTGTTTATTCGTGTCTTTTCTCTTTTTTTAAAAAAATGAATCTAGCCAGGGATTCATCAATTTTATTGATCTTTTCAAGGAAACAGCTTTTTGTTGCATTAATTATTTCTATTGCCTTTTTTTCTATTTTATTTTAATTCTGCTCTAATTTGTATTACTATCCTCCTTCTGTTGTCTATAGGCTTTATTTGTTCTGTTTTTACTAGTTCTTTTAGAGGTAATGTTAGGTTATTTATTTGGGATTTTTATTGTTTCTTGAAATAGGCCCATAATGATTTGAACTTTTCTCTTATTACTGCTTTTGCTGTATCTCAAAAGTTTTGATATGTTGTATTTTTATTCTCATTTGTTTCTATGTATTTTTTTTAATCTTTCCTTTATTTCTTCTTTGACCCAGAAGTTCTTTAGTAGCATGTCGTTTAATCTCTACATATTTCTGGTGTTTCCCCCTTTTTTTTTTTTTTTTGAACTGATCTTCCATTTCAAAGCATTGCGGTCAGAGAATATGCTTGGTAAGATTTCAATCTTCTTAAATTTGTTGAGATTTGTTCTGTGTCCAACATATGGTATATCTTTGAGAATGTTTTATGTGCACTAGAGAATAATGTATAATCTGGTGTTTTAAAATGAAAGTTTCTGTAAATGTAAAATATGTCTATTTGGTCTAATGGATCATTTAAGTTTAATATTTTCTTATTAATTTTCTGTTTGTATGATCTATCCATAGCTGTCAGTGAGGTATTTAGGTACTATAGTATAATTGTATTTTTGTCAGTTTCTCCCTTTAGATCTGTCACTAGTTGCTTTATATATTTTGGTGCTCCCTGATTAGGAGCATAAATACTGATAAGTATTATGTCTTCTTGATATATTGTTCCCTTTATCATTATAAAATGTCCATTTTTGTCTATTGTTACCTTTATTATCTTGAAGTCTATTTCATCATATAAGTACAGCTATACCCACTTTTCTCTAGATGCCATTTGCTTGAAGTTTTGTTTTCCACCCTTTCAGTTTGAGTCTACATTTGTCCTTGTAGCTGAGATATGTCTCTTTAAGGCAACATGTAGTTGAGTTTTGTTTTTGATCCAATATCCTGTGCTGTGCCTTTCTATTGGTGAGTTCAGTACATTTATATTTAGGGAAATTATTAACATATGAGTATTTTTCTATTTTATCTTTTGTTTTGTGGTTGCTCAATATCTCCATTATTGTCTTTGCCCTAGTATTTCTATCTGTTATTTTAGTTTGGTGGTATTCTATGATATTTTTCTTCTGTTTCTTATTTTTTATGTTACTTGTCTCAGCTCTGAACTTTTTGTGGTTATTATTAAGTTTATGTAAAAGAAACTTTCATATATACAGTAGTACTTTTCCTTCTAAATGCATCTTATTTCCATATCCCTATTCAAATTCAGACCTTTACCTCTTCCCTTTTTATGTTTTAGTTGTCACAGATTATCCCTATTTATGTTATGAGTTCATTTCTGAATTGCAGTAACTATTCTCTTTTTTTTAACCTCTTTTAACCTTTATGTTATATTTAAGAGTAGTGTCCTTTTCTGAATAAGAGTTGCAATTTCCTGCTTCTATTTGACAGTTATCTTACTCATAGTTTTGTGTCTTTTTGCCTTTTTGTTTCAGGTAGAATAACCATCTTTAGTATTTCCTGTAATTCTGGAGAATCCTTCAGCTTCTCTCTGTCTGGAAAGGTCTTTATTTCTTCTTCATATCTAAAGGATAATTTTGCTGGATACATTATTTTTTTCTAATAATTTATCTTTCAATAGTTTGAATATTTGATTCTACTTCCTCCTAGTTTGAAGTTTCTCTTAAAATTTTGTTGATAATCTAATGGGATTACCTTTATAGTTTACTTTCTGTTTTTCCCTGGCTGCCTTGAGAATTCTTTCTTTGTCATTAATTTTTGACAGTTTTAATATAATGTGCCTTGAAGAAGGAATTTTTAGATTTAGTTAATTAGGTGTTCTGTTTGTTTGTTGCTTTTGAGGGTCCAGTTCTCTTCATAGGTTTGAGAAGTTCTTGTCAACTATTTGTTTGAATAGGCTCTCTGTTTTCTTCTCTTTCTCTTCTTTTGATATAACCAATATTCTTATATTTCTGTTTCAGATGAAGTCAGATCGTTCTTGTAAAGTTCTTTCTTTTTTTCACTCTCAAATCTCTTCTTCCATCTGCGTCATTTCCAGATTTCTTTGATATCACTAATTCTTTCCTCCATCTGGTCAATCGTATTTCCTAAGATCACTATTTCATTCTTTATCTCTGTTATTGCATTCATCAATTCCAGAATTTCTATTTTTTTTTTAAGTTTTAATCTCTTTGGTAAAGTATTCCTTTGTTCATTTATTTTATTTCTCAGTTCATTAAATTGCCTGAGATTCTTGTGTCTTGTTAATCACATATTGCCATATCTTTACGTTTATTCTTTGGAGAGTTTTCTTGTTCTTTCTGAGCCGGCTTATTGCCTTGATTATTCATAGTGTTTGATGGATTATTTCTCTGCCTATGCATTTACAAAAACAAACTGCCTTTATTTATTTATTTATCTATCTATTTATTTATTTATTTATTTATTTATGTATGTATTTATTATTTTGAGTGATACCTATTTAGCCCGTTAATAAGAAGAGGTTTTCTTTTGTTTTCCAGTAGGTGGCACTAAAGTGCAAGTGTTTTATTTTCTCTTGCACTGTTCCAGTTTCTTGTATTTCTGCCTGGTAATTAAAAATGCTTTGTATTCTCTGGGAAGAAAGGCCTCTTCTATGTGACTAGGTCTCCTTAATCTCAGGGCACCACCCGTGTGGGAGAAACCCATGAAATCCTAGTGCTTCCCCAACGGCCAGACGCAATGCTGTGCTGCTTAAGGTGTCCCAGATGCCCCTGCTGGGATCCACCAATGGGTGGGGACAGGGTTGGCTGGGAGAGGCCCTTGGTGTGTTTGTGGCTTTGTTCTCCTTCCAGTAATGACAACTGCCAAACCTCAGATGCCTGGCCTCTTTATCTCCACCACTGATTTGCTGCAGTGTGCATCTGCCTTTCAGAAGCTGTCTCTCCAGTCCTCAGGATTGTAGATATTCTGCTTTGTAACCCATGACTCACTGCCAGAGTTTCTTCTGGGGCTCATTGCTAGCTCTGGGATGGTACAAGGAAGCAGGCTCTGGGAGGATGGGAGGAGGTGACCAGGCTTTGTGGCTTTGTTTTCTGCCTGGCCATGATGGCTACTACAACACAGCTGTTGCACTTTTATTTGGTCTCTGCTCTCATCGCTGGGTTCATCTGCAGCATGTTCTGATCACTCAGGCAGAAATGCTCAGGGCTACAGAGAGCTCATTTGAAGCTTGATTCCACACCTCTACTGAGACCCACAGTAAATTCTGGGCTTCATCAGTGGCACCTATCTCTGTTCTTCTCCTTTCCCTCCTCCCATTTTCCCCAATTTTCCAACCTTCAGATGTTTCATGTGCAGATCTCTCAGAAGTGTTTGTGTATTCAGCAGAAAATCTTTTGTTGAATTATAGCTTTTCCAACTGTTGTAGCTTCAAGGGTTAAGATCAAGGAGATCTCTCACACTGCATGCTTCTGACATCACTCCAGTTATTTCTTTTAATAAGTATTCAATCTCTTGTTCTCTCTTTTGTTTTTCGAGTACCTATATGATGCGAATATTAGTACACTTATGTCCGTCCCAGTGGTTTCTTAAACCATCCTCATTTTTATTATCATTATTTTTTTTATTTTATTTTTGCTGTTCCCCTGAGTCTCTCAGATCACTTGTCTCTCAGATCACTGGTTCAGTCTTCTGTTTCATTCTTCATTTGTTATTCTATTCTTCATTTCTGACTGGTTCTTTTTTATGGGCTCTGTCTCCTGTGTAAGTTCTCACTGAGTTCATCCATTCTTCTATATTTATTGAATATTCTTATAACCAGTGTTGAACTCTTTATCTGGTATATCACTTGACTCAATTTTGTTTTGTTCTTTTTCTGGAGTTTTGTCCTGCTCTTTCATTTTGAGACTTTTTTTTTCTCTTATTTTGTGTGCCTCCCTGTATTTGTTTCTACATATCAGGTAGATCTGCTAAATCACCCAGTCTCGGTAGGGTGGCTTTATATAGTGGGTGTCCTGTGGGTCCCAGTGGTGCAGTCTCTCTGGTCACCTGAGCAGGATGCTCCAGGGATTTCCCTTGTGTTGTTTGTTTGTGCCCTTGTTATATTTTAGCCTTAATTACTGTTGACATATCAGTAGGTGGGATTGTCCCCAGGCTGACTGGCTATGAGGATTGGCCATGACTATGGCAGACAAGCTGTGGTGTCAGGGTTACTTAAAGAGCGGGATTCACTTTAGTGGGACTCTAGCGCCAGCTGTGTCCACCCTTTGGATATGTCATTTTTGGAGCTAATTGGATAGTATCCTGGGATGGTCTGAAGCCGGCCATTGGGTGTGTTGGTTCTGGGGCCTTTTGGGAGGAACTCTGGTGCAGGCAAATATCAGCTACTTTGGCCTCTTAGTAGGGGCTACAAAGTGATCTGTAGTTGGTAGCTGTCCATGCTTGACTTGAAAGTTCCTGGAGAGGCTGTGCTGCCAACTCAGGTTGGGTGTCACTAGTTCTAGTCTTGGGATCACTTGGGAAGAGGTACTAGGCACACTGAGGCTAGCTGCTGCTTGTTTGTGGTTCATTGACCTTTGAGTAATTTTAGAAAGTTCACAACTGGAGCCCATGTGGGCTTATTGTGTGGAAGAGTCACTGAAAGAGGTTTGGACCAGGTGCATAAATTGAGTGGGACAAGGTCTCAGAATATTATTAGGGCAGGGAAAACAGTGTTAGACTAATGTAGCGTTCATATTTGGTGCCCACCTGGGCCTGCAGGTTGAGTAGGAAGAAGTCTCAACAAAGGAACAATGGTGATTACCAGCCTTTTCATTCAGGAGAGAGCTGCCTTGATCTATGCCCCTTCAGCTCTCTCCCTGAAGTGAGTCAATTCAATTACTCACTCATGTCTCTTGGTTTTCAAGCTGCTGCCCTTGTGCTGGAGCTCTGAGTGAGTCTGTGAAAAAGTGAGTGCTGTGTTAAGACTTATAGCACCTAGGTGTCTAGTAGTCCATTGACTTTCTCAGACACAAACCCTACTGATTTTGACAATCAAATATTATGGGATTTCTTTTTTCTGACACTGTAGCGCTCAACTGTGGAGTCCTGCGTGGACTTCGTACCCCTCACTCCTCAGGAGTGACCTCCATAATCAAGATATTACTCCTAATTCTTAACTACCAAACTGTAGGTTTGGGACCAACCCTTTCTCTGTCTCTACCTCCCATACTAGTCTTGACGTGGTTTCCTCTTTATATTTTTATTTATAAGAATTATGCTTAGCTAGTCTTCAGGTGCTTTCTCAATGATGTTTGTTCTATAATTTAGTTGTAATTTTATTGTGATCAATGGAGGAGGCATAGTGTCTACCTTCTCTGCCATCCTTGCGTAACTTGCTTTATTATATTTGCTTTATTGTGGTGGTCTGGAACCATACCTGCAATATCCCTGAGGTATGCCTGTAGTCAGAAGTAACTCAGCAATTAGGCAAAGCCAAACAAAAACAGAGAACATTTTAATAACTAGTAAACATATAAATTTTGAAGTTTCACAGATTAGACTTATACCTTTGTTTCTATATTACTTGCATGAATTTGGATAAACTACTGTTTCTTTCAGATCTTCAACCAAATCAATATACAAAATTAAAGTAAAGGACAGTTGTTAGAGGTATAGTGTCTGGGACCCAAGATTGAGTTTGAATTTTGACTCAGTCACACATTAGCTAAATGGCCCTAAATAAGTTTTGAACTCTTTCTGTCTCCCTTGCTTTATCTAAAAGATGAATTAATATTATTCTCATAAAGTTGCTTAACTAGATAAAATTAGCTCATAGATGGTATTTGTACAAATAATAGATCATAAGAACAACCCTTAACCTCTTTATAGGACATTACTATTGCCAATGGTCACCAGCTAAAACTCTTGAGAAGCATACCTATAATTGAGCAGAGTTCTGGTTGTTGGTAGTTGTTACAACAATGGATATTTTACATCATGAGGAACCATAACCATGAAGAACCTCTATCTTGATACAAGAATATCAAGATGAGCTGTTATAGAATTTGGACTTGAAATTAGATGATTGGAGGGAAGATTCAATGAATTGTGATTTCGCTCTAGATTAGGGAATGTCTGTAGAGGCATTTCTATAATAGGATATCTGTAGGTGATAATGTAGGATCACACATGTCGTTCTTCCTGAGAACCCTGAGGCTTCCTGGGCCCAATAATTTTTATCTAGGAGGTAGAAGACATGAAGCAATATTAAAGCTGTGCTTGGTAAAGAAACACGCCATTTATATCAGCTGGGAGAGTGGTGTTTAGTCATTTTTCTGGTTTGCACACTACTCATTTTTATCTGTGTCCAGATATGACTTTAGAGTAGTCATTGTTTGCCTTACTCCATGACAGTAACAAAACATTTTTGTCCAATGTGGTACCATATGAAATTCCTTGTGATTGACAACAGAACAACAGGGACTAGTTACAAGAGTCAGGTCTGCTCCCAGCTCATCCCCGGTAAAGTTGCTTTCTTATTTTTTACTAGTGTTGCTTTTGTTGATATAGGCATAAAAATAACTATGTTGTAACACTAACTCAAAAGAAATACAATATTATCACTAAAGTTTTTTTTTCCCCCTTTTTATTATAATTTTACATACATCACTTTGACATGAAACAAATGTCTCAGTGAAAATTTTGGACAGGACCAAGCGTCTGCTAATAAATCACCTGTGATACATACCTGCATGTAACCGATGCTCTACTGCTTCCATGTCTTTGCTCACTGTCTTCTGTCAGTGTAGAATACAAATATACTCTCAGAAAGTTTTTTTTAATAATTTTTAATTTCTCAATTATAGTTGACATATAATATTATATTAGTTTCAGGTATACATCATAGTGATTACACATTTATATAACTTATGAAATGATCACCCCAAGAAATCTAGTACCCATCTGACATCATACATAGTTATTACAATATTATAGACTATTCCCTATGCTATTGTTTACATCCCTGTGACTATTTTGCAACTACCAATTTGTACTTCTTAATTCCTTCACCTTTTTCATCCACCTCTCCAACCCTGTTCCCATCTGGAAACCATTAAAATGTTCTCTGTATCTAAAAGTTTGTTTTTGTTTTGTTTGTTTATTCTGTTCTTTAGATTCCACATATAAGTAAAATCATATGACATTTACCTTTCTCTGACTTCCTCCATTTAGCGCAATACTCTCTAGGTCCATGCATGTTGTTGCACATGGCAAGATTTCATTCTTTTCTAAAGAAGAGGCAGTATGTATGTATACTACCTCTTCTTTATCTATTCCTTCATTGATGTACAATAGCCTCCATATCTAGGCTATTGTAAAAATGCTGTAATTATTATATAAATGTACATGTCCCTTCAAAGTAGTGTTTTGGTTATCTTCAGATAAATACTCAGAAGTGGGATCACTGGATCCTTCTTTGTCCCTTGTTATTGCCTTTGTTTTCAAGTCTATTTTTGCTGGCATAAGTATTACTACCCTAGCTTTTGTTTGTTTGTTTCTACTTTTACAAAATAGTTTCTTCCATCTCTTTACTTTTAGTCTATGTGTGTCTTTTGCTCTGAAGTAAGTCTCTTGTAGGCAGCATATATAAGCGTGTTGTTTTCTTATTCATTCATTCACCTGTTGTCTTTTGATTGGAGCATTTAATCCATTTACATTTAAAGTAATTGTTGATAGATATATAGTTATTGACATTTTATAATTTATATTTTTTATCCTTTCTTTTTCTTTATTCTTTTTTCTTCTTCTTCTTAAAGAAATCCCATTTTTCTGTAATATTGGCTTGGTGATGATGAACTTCTTTAGTTTTTTCCTTTCTGAGAAGCTCTTATTTTATCCTTTGATTCTAAATGATAGATTGCTGGGTAGGGTAATCTTAATTGTAAGTCCTTCTTTTTATCACTTGAATATTTCATTCCAATCCCTTCTGGCCTGCAAAATTTCTGTTGCTAAATCAGTTGACAGTCTTATGGGAGCTCCCTTATAGGTAGCTAATTGCTTTTTTCTGATGCTTTTAATATTTTCTCTTTGTCTTTAACCTTTGAGATTTTAATTGTGATTTATCTTGGTGTGGGCCTCTTTAGGTTCATCTCTTTTGGAAGTCTTGGTGCTTCTTTGGCTTAGATGTCTATTTCCTTCACCAGGATAGAACAGTTTTTCATCATTATTTAATTCCTTACTCTCTCTCTTCTCCTTCGGATATCCTTCTGAGGTGAATGTTGGTACATGTGGTGTTGTCTCAGAGGCCCCTTAAACTATCCTCACTTTTTTGGATTCTTTTTTTCTTTCTGTTCTGATTGAGTGTTTGATTCCTCCTAAGGTAGCTTCAGTTTAGTTATTGTATTATTCATTTCTGACTGGTTCATTTTCATGGTTTCTATCTCCATTTTTATGTTTTCTATTTCTTTGTTAAAGTTCTCTCTGAGTTCATTTACTCTTCCCCTAAGTTCATGCAGCAACCTTATAACCAGGGTGCTGAAATCTGCATCTGATAGCTTGCCTGTCTCCGTTTTGATTAATACTTTTTCTGGAACTTTATTCTATTTCATTTAGGACATGTTCTTTGTCTCCTCATTTTGGCTGCCTCCCTGTTTATTTCTATGAATTAGGTAGGGCTGCTATGTCTCCTGGTCTTAGTAGAGTGGTCTTATACAGTAGGTGTGTATGGGTCCCAGTGGCACAGTCTTCCTTGGTCACCTGAGTGATGTATTTAAGGTGCGTCCCTCATGTCAATTGTGTGTGCCCTTCTGTTTTAGTTGAGTCTTGGGTGCTGTTTGCATGTCAGTGGGAGGAATTGACCTTTATGCTGCTTAGTTGTGAGGACTAGCCAATGACTACAGAAGCTATTGTGCAGAGGCTGATTTAATGGAACAGGATTCACTTTAGCAGGACTCTGGTGCCTTCTTATTCTGCATTTTGGGTGTATTGTTCTCTGATGTGGACCTGGGCTGTACTCCAGTTCAGACCAAAGCTGGCCACCGGATATGTAGTCTGGAGACTCCTGAGAGGGTCCCTGCTACAGGCCAAGTTCAGCCACAGCCTGTGCCCTGCCTAGGGCAACCTGGCATGAGCCACTAAGCAATCCACAGATGGCCGCCACCCATGCTGAGCCTAGATGTGCCTCGAGGGGCAAAGCTGTGAACCAAGGCTGGCTGTAGCTTGTGTTGGATTTGGAGCTGCTCGCCAAGAGGTATGGGGCACACCAAGGCCAGATGCTGCTAGTTTGGCTTTGTAAACATTTGAGAGATTTTAGGAAAGTCTACAGCATGAGCCAAAGACAGGCCATTTGTATGGAAACTTCGCTGAAAGTGACCTTGGTGGG
>NW_006432491.1:816311-836270 GCF_000325575.1 Pteropus alecto | reverse complement strand
CAGGTTGTAGGATACTCGGATACGGTGGTTGCCTGCATCCATAAGCCAGGCAGGGGAGGGCTCAACAAAGGAAAAATCACTTCTGCCAGCACTTCTGTCTGAGAGAAAGCTGCTGCTTTATCCCTCACTCTAAAGCCAGACAACTCAGTTCCTCCCATATGTCTCTGGTGTCTTTTAAGCTGCTGCCCCAGCACTAGAGCTCAGAGCTAGTGAGTCTGTCAGCCAATAAGTCCATGCATGGGCCTCTTAAGAGGAATGTCTGTGACTCCAGCCACCCTCAGTCTCACTCATCCACAATCTTATCTGGTTTTCACAACCAGAGGTTATGGGAACTTCTTTTCCCAACCCTGGAACTCTGCACTGGAAAGCCCAGTGTGGTGCAGGGACCCCTTTCTCCTCTAAGATATCCCTCCCGATCTTTAACCACCACACATGGGCATGGGACCAGCCTATTCTGCATCTCCGCCCCTCCTATCAGTCTTGAGATGGCCTCTTCTGCATATCTCCAGTTTCTTTTTTACACAGATCTGCCACCTTTTTCCCCTCTGGTAACCATCATAGTGTTGTTTGTGTCTGTGAGTTTTTGTTTGTCTTGTTTGTCCATTTTGTTGCTTTCAATTTTACATCTCATATCTGAGTGAGATTATATGACTTTTTCTGTCTGACTTATTTTGCATAGCATGATAATCTCAAGATCCATCATGTTGTCCCGAATGGCAGCATTTCATCTTTTCTTATGACTGAATAGTGTTCCACTGTTTATATGTACCACATCTTCTTTATCTAATCATCTATTCTAGGACACTTTGGTTGTTTTCATGTCTTGGCCTCCATGCTGCAATTAACATGGGGGTATATATATCTTTATGGGTAAATCTTTATAAATTTTGAGGGGGGAGATACCCAGAAGAAAGATTCCTTGGTCATATGGTAGCTCTAGTCTTAATTTTTTGAGGAACCTCTATACTGTGTGCCATAATGGGTGTATCAATTTACATTCTCACCAACAGTATATGAGGGTTCCTCTTTTCCCCCACAACCTCTCCAACACTTGTTATTACTTATCTTGTTGATGATGGCCATTCTAGCAGGTATGAGGTGGTATTTCATTGTGGTTCGATTTGCATTTCCCTAAAAGCTAGCAATGTTGAGCATCTTTTCATATGTCTGTTGGCCATTTGTATGTCTTCCTGGTAGAAATGTCTGTTCAAGTCCTCTGCCCATTTCTTATTTGTATTGTTTATTCATTTGTTGTTGATTTGTATGAATTTTTATATATTTTGGATATTAGTCCCTTATCAGAAGCATTGTTTGCTAAATATATTCTCCCATTAGGTTGGCTGTCTTTTGTTTGTTGATGGTTGTCTTTTACTGTGCAGAAGCTTTTTAGTTTAATATAATTCCATTCATTTATTTTTGCTTCGACTTCCCCTGCCAAATTCATAAAATCTTCTCTAAGACCAAGATCCACAAGTACAGTACATATGTTTTATTCTATGTATTTTTATTATTTCAGACCTTATGTTTAGGTATTTGATCCATTTTGAGTTAATTTTTGTGTATAGTGAAAAAAAAATTATAATGAGGCCATCCTGATTGATTACTTTCAGTGACTGAGTTGCCAGGCCTGCCAAGTAGATCCCTTTCTTATCAGATACTATGTTGAACTTTTGGTTCACACTATTACAACAACACTGCTGAAAGTATGGTCTGTAAGGTTAATGCTTTGCTTATTAGCCTACTATACTGCATCACTTCAGAATTTGTTAGATTTCTTTCTTTCTTTGTCACTTTCATTTTTGTAAGTGGAATAGAATGTTTTTTTTTTTAACTTAATTGAGGCATAATTAATATATTTAATGTATACATTTTAATAAGTTTGGACATATGCTTATGACCATGATACTATCATTACAAACAGAGTAATAAACATACCCATCAATTTCCAAAAGCAAAGTTTTAAAGAGAAAAATGGCCTTCCTTTTCTTTGTCATAAATTGGAAAATGGCTTCAAGGGAAAATTAGCTGCAGATTGCTAACTCACCTCTCCTTGATGTTTCCATTTTCATAAACTTACCTTCCTACTCTTAGTTGTTTCAGGAGATTTCAGATCATATATATTAACATACTTATTTTTTAAAGTCATCTAGATTTTCCAAGAGCAGTCATTTTAGAATTCTGATTTGTTGCAAGCAATCCTGTTATACTCTGAATTGGATTATGTGATTAATTTAAACATTATTCTAAATTATAGGATCCCTGGTATGATGCCGTCAGAATCCAGCAGAACCCTAGAAAAGTTCTCAGCTAATTCTCTAGATTTAACTACCAGATTGCAAATAAGGAATAGGGAAATCTGTTAAAAGACTTCACAGGAGCGCATTATCTATATAAAATATGCTAAATTATCCAGAATGATTACCCAGTTTCTTTAACAAATAAATAGAAACAAAGAAGGAGCCACTTAAAACTGTACGGAGATTTAAGAAATATCCAGGCCAAATGTAATATACAAACCTTTTTATACTAATTCAAACAAACCCTCTATTATAAAATATTTATAATTCAGTTTAAAAATTTGAAGATATTCTGGATATTAGATAATATTAAGAAATTATTTAATTTTTAAATGTGATAATATTATTGTTACTCTTAAGAAAAAGTGTTGCTGTCTCTTAGAGATACATTCTAAAGTATTTGTGTATTAAATTGAAATCTCAGAATTGTGTTAAAACATTCAGCAAGAGGAAAAAATTGGGAGGTCAGGATTTATAGATGAAACAAAATTATCCACATGTTGATAATTATTGAAGACGAGTTATTAAGACTGCTTTTATTATACTGTTTTAACATACTGTTCTCAAATTATTTGTGTACATTTGGAAATTTTCACAATAAAATGTTTGAAAAGGCATTTTTATTTGATTTAAAATTTAGTTTTATTTATTTCAACACCACTATCTCACATTAACTCTAAAAGACCTTCCCACTCACCTGAACCCTAGTTACAGCCAAACTTTTGGTTTTAGTAATTTGTTAGGTTCAGGGGGGCCCTATCCCTACCCCCATAGTGTGGGAACCAGACTCTTTCCTTACTTTTGTGTGGGAACTGGATCTTGCCTCCGGGTTAGCAACACTACATGCTCACCTCCTGTTTCACTGGACTTTCCTCCCTTCTCTGCCAATTTACTCACCAGAAATATTCCCACCAAAAGAGCCCACTTCAAGCTCCATATAAATTTCAGGTCCCCTCACATTTGGGTCTGATGCCATCTTTGGCTCAGCCTGGCTGTCACTCTGCTACAATAAATCTTGCTTAACCCCTTCAGACTCGTGCATTCCTCCTTCCACGAACCTAATAACTCAGAATATGTTTCCTCATGGTGGGTTAGTAGCAAAAGTTAATGATTCGATCTTCCATTATGGACAAAGAGATCTCATTTTCTTGCACTGCTATCTTTTTGCTAAGGCAGAGAAATTGATAAAGGAATGAAAGTGTCCATCTCAAATTGCCAGTAACTCTTTGGCTATTCTATTTTCTGTTAATTTTACTAAAAATAAAGTAAGAGTTACATCAGGACCCCTTTCCAGAGCCATAAAATGAAAAACAGCCTTGAACAATAACTTTGATGTGGTAAAGCAGTTTTGGATTTAAAACTTCCTGCTAAAGTGGAAAATAAAAGGAATAGGAAAGTTCTCAACATAGGCATGTGCAGAAGGATGGCTGGTTTAACCTAGAATTTACCTTTGCTTCATTATACAATCATTATAATAAATTAGCATTGTGGTTAAGACTGTATCCATCATGCATCTGATGCCATGACAGTTCTGAAAAGTTCAAACAAGAAGAGGGTGTTCCCCTGATTCTGGAAAACAACAACAACAACAACAACAACAAATCTTTTCATGAAGGAACCACCCAAAATGATGAATATTTTACCCCTTGGATTGATGGATAAAATCCCAAACCTACAATGGAACTAGGCAGCAGCTCTCTCTTGAGCCTGCCCGTTCTCCCGTCTGAGAGTGTACTTTCTTTTAATGAAGTCTTCGAGGCTGACTATTCTTGGCAGCCTTCTCTCCTTTCTGAAGTGTATTTTTATTTTCAATAAAGCTAGCTTGCATGTAATTGCTGGGTGGCTGCCTTAAACTCTTTATCGACTGGACACGAAGAACTGAGTTCCAGAACTCCTGAGAACTGGTAACAAAAAGACTTTATTGGAGGTGAAAAGATCTAATTCCCTTTCTAATCCACAAGGAGAAAGGTGAAGAGCAGTATCAACAGAAAACATAAAATGAAAATTTTGCTATCAATACCAATATATTAATAATTCGATTAAATATTATTAGATTTAACATTCCAATTACAAAAAAAAAAAAAATGTTGACTCCAGTGAGAAGCTCACCATTTAACTCATTATTTGAGTAGAAGCTGTTCTCATGACAGAGATAGAACTTTTATATATATTTTAAATCTATTTCTGAGTCAATAATTTCGCAAATCCACAATCGGCTTAAGAACGCTCTTAAAATGCAAAAGGAAATCTTTCTCTACCTCTGGCTTATAGAAGACCAAAATGAACTTGCTTATAGAAATTTAAGTGCAAAAAAAAAAGTAATTGCTTTCTGTGGGAAATTTTAGTTCTCATTAGACTGAACTGTTTTAAATTATATGAATAATACACCATGATGAAGGTAACATTATTTAATTCTCCATTAATGGAAACAAAATATAAGTAAGTAAGTATGCTTTTGAGCTTTTTTTGCCTTTTCATGGTGCAGGTAGCCAATGAAGTCTGATGATCCAGTTGGTGCACAGCAGGTGTGCAAATCAGTATACTAAGACTTGGCAGCTGTTAAAAAATGTTCACTTAACTATTAGTTCTTTATTAATTTTATCTTATCCTTATTAAATTACCTATACAGGCAAACAATTGGACTAAAATGTGAAAAGGAGAAAATTCTGAGATGTTCTAAATTAAATTACAGTAGCTGGACAGTGAGAGAATTATATAATCAAAAGAACTGTTAGTCTGTTAATGGCTGCTGGCCAGATAAAAAAAAAATTGCTTACATTCTTCCTGTTAGAAATTGATTAATTCCAGGTGGCTATTTCCAGATTACCTTAGCTAGACACCAAATAACTGCAGGAAACTTCCTTCACTGTTTACACATGGGCTTTCTGGACCACTGCCCACACCCAATCCACAGGAGCAGACATTTCTTTACACAGAATCTGTGCCTATCCCAGAGCTGGCTCCACTTCACCTTTTTCTACCAGTTTGCCAATAACTATTGTAAATTTCTTAAAGACTTCCTCCTTCTTCCCCTGTAGAGAACCAGATCTAAGTCAGACCTGATCAAAGCATTAGCAAAACCATGCTTGACTGATTGAAGCACTGGCAAAGCCATGCTTAACTGTGATGCAGATCCTGTGGCCAAAGTATTGGCAAAGCCATGCTTGGCTGTGTAGCAATCTGCCAAGGACAGAGAAGCAAAACAGTTAACAGACAGCTGCTTGTAGTTTAGTATAGATAACTGGGTACAGACAGGCCTTGGGAAATTATTGCTGCCAGCAAGTTTTAAGTCCTGAGAATAAGACTCTCACTCCGTCCTTGACCTTCAAAAGTTTATAATAAACGTGCTGAGCTCAGCTCAAGGTCACTGTATCTAAGCAAAGTGCAGTGTCCCACCTGGCCCCAGCTTTTGTATGTGCTGTTTCTGTGTTTTTCTCCATCCTTCCATCACCCGCTCTCAGGTATATTAACCCTCGAGTCATGCAGATTACGGCAAGTAGTGCCCAAGTGGGGCCTGAGTATGGGGGAGCCACCCTCCTACTGAGAAGAGAGCTCTTTTCATTGTAAATCTCATTAATCCATCCAGGTGAAAGGACACTTCTGGGGGATGCATCCAACACTTAAAGGTAAGTGTACAGTGAGGAATGGATTGGTTTTGCTGGGTATAGAACACGGGGAATTCTAGATCCCAAGAGAGGATCCTTTATGTACAGATACTTAAAGCTATGCTTAGAGCTAGAGGCTGTAAAGTAAAAGGAGAGCAATTAATTGAGTTGTTAAGTTTTGTGCAAGAAACTTGTCCTTGGCTCCCGAGGGAACTGTAAATAGTCAGACTTGGGAAAAAATAGGAAAGCAATTATGGGGACATTATATTTCAGAAGGACCTAATAAGATCCCCATTTTAACATTTTCTCTGTGGTCTCTAATAAGGGATTGTTTTGATACCACCCAAGAGGAGAGGATCAGAGACTCCTGGCAGGAGGTAGTGAAGATTTAGTTGTTGCACTTCAAAGGAATTTGGAGGGGCATGAGGACCTTCATACTTCTCTACCACCTCCTGCACCTCCTCCACCATTGCCTTCTAAGTATGAGCAAGAAATAGAGAAGGAGGCTCACAGAGATCAGCAGGATAGGGGAGGAGAGGACAGTCAGAAATGGACCTTAACTGGCTGAGTCGGCACCCTCAGAGAAGTTACAAATACTGATGATGGGGAAATATGAGTATGTGCATGACCTCTGATCTATATTTGTCTGTGTTATATGTAATATGGTGGTTCAGTTAAAAATTCTAATTATGATAGAAAGGAAAATGTATGTTTTAGGTAACAGAAGGTATAAAGCATAGAGATTTACTTTGAAGGAAATTAAAGGAAAGGTGTCTGTCTTAAAGTTGGTTATTTCTGAATGAGTGAAAAGAGGCAAACTGAAGGAATGAGGAAAGTGGTAGGTTTGTGAAGAGAAATTCTGAGAGGAAATTTTATGTGATTAAGCTAAATAAGAGTGGAAATTTAAAAGTCAAAAGTAAACTAATGTAAAATTAAAGTTGTATTTTAATGTTTCTTAGACTATTAGTCTGCTACTGATGTAATGGAAAAAGTTTTCTGAGTAGAAAACAAGGATTCTGTGCTTAATCAAAGTAATTTCTGTCTTTTATGTTGCCTTAACCAGTTTTCTGAGGCTTTTAGAGAATATGCTAACATTAGCCCAAAGTCTGAGGGCCAAACACTCCTAGCTGTACATTTCATAACTCAGTCTGTGCCTACTATTCAAAGGAAGATCCAAAAGTTGAGGCCTAAACCCCAACCCCCCAAGCTGCCTTGGTGTCAGAAGTTTTTAAAGTATCCAATAACTGGGACTGGGCAGAGAAGGAAACAAAGTACAGAAAGGGCACAAATTTTAGCTGCCATAATACAGGGACCATCTTAAGGTGACCCTAGGCAATAGAAACCTTGCAAGCTTGGAGGTCCTCGATCTCGGTTGGCCATGAACGGCATTGTCGGGACTTAGGCATAATCAATGTGCAAACTGCAGAGGGAAGGGCACTGGAAGAGTGAGTGTCCATCCAGCCCTGGGAAGTCAGGGAGCGGTGGACCTCATAAGCCCTTGCCCCATATAGCAAGCCTCTCATGAAAGGGCTGCTCTCTCCTCCAACAATGGAGGCTCAAGGGCTTGCAAGCTCCAGTCCTAGAAAAATCCACCATGATCACAACGGTGGAATCTCAGGTCACCCTCGACATGGCAAAAAGGAAAAACTGAATTTTACTAGATACTAGAGCTACTTACTTTGTCCTGACCCATCCCATGGTCCTGTCTCCAATGCTAACTGCACAATAACAGGAATAAGTAGTCAGCCCTCAAGGCAAACAGAAAGGGCCTACCAAGTTTTGTTAAGTTCCCAACTGCTGTTAAATTACAAGGAATCAACAGCTGGGTACATTTATCTTGAATTAAACCAGTTTCTTATAAGTCCTCACAGGTTCCTCTGGAAAATAAACTGGAAAGTGCAACCTATTCCTGTGAACCCATGGAAGATTTTAAGTTCTTGTTCCAGAAACTAGATAAGTCCACATGTCCTAGAGAATCAGGGAACTTTTGTGTACCTTGAATTAACAAACTGCCATGAAAAAGTAACTTCATTGTCAATTACCTGTACTATTAACTTTGACTTGTCTTTTCTATCTTTTTGCTAAATTTATATCTTCTAGGTTGCAAGACTTCCTACCACTTCTACCTGCTGGAGTGACCTCACTTTGTCTGCCTCCAGGGCCTTAGAATAGATTTTCAGAGAACTTTATTCCCAATAGACAGGGACTGCAGCCCTATCTCAGCTTTGAAGTTACAGAAGACAGACCTTCTTCCCTCAATATCCCCTTAAGATTAAGGGAATAAAGTCTCTGAAGGGAAATAATGTAGGGAGGAGGCAAGAAAATTAAGGTGTTGGTCAAGCCACATCCGGAGACTACAATACCTCTAAATAGGATTGTAATAATGGTAAATTTACAAGGGATGTGGACTAACAATAATGCCACTGTTGATGTAGCTAATCTTCATAAACATATACTTGACATCCAAAACAGTAAAGATGCTATTATGGATCCTGAAAACTTGGCTTAACAAATTTTAGATGATTTGAGAGGTTTCAACCCTTTTAATTTTCTCAGACATACTGCCTGGTATCTCTTAAGTATCATGCTGTTGCTATTAATTCTTTTTTGTATGTTTCAATCAGATTCCACATCGTCCAGAGACAGTTGCAAAACCTCCAAGTGAGCAACCTTCATCTGCGCTTAAAAAATAAAAAGTGGGAGATGTAGAGAGCCAGATCTGAGCCAGACCTGACTGAAGCATTGGCAAAGCCATGCTTAACTGTGTGGCAATCTGCCAAGGAAAGAGAAACGAAACAGTTAACAGACAGCTGCTTGTAGTTTAGTATAGATAACTGGGTACAGACGGGCCTTGGAAAATTATTGCTGCCAGCAAGTTTCAAGTCCTGAGAAGACTCCCACTCCCTCCTCTACCTTCAAAAGTTTATAATAAATGTGCTGAGCTTGGCTCAGTGTCACTGTATCTAAGCAAAGTGTAGTGTCCCATCTGGCCCCAGCTTTTGTATGTGCTGTTTCTGTGTTTTTCTCCATCCTTTCATCGCCCCCTGTCAGGTATATAGCCCTCTAGCCTTGCAGGTTGCGGCATTCCCCCATTCCTCTTACTTGTGTAAAATGTTTACAAAACTCTAGGACAATGGGCATGTCGTTTCTACCTAGTCATGCTCCTGGTGGCTTAGACTTTCTGCCCTAAGACCAGTCTTCATTTGGGCTAGCATTTTTGGTTCAGTAAAATTTTACTTAAAAAAGAAAAAATATCAGTCATGGAACTTAAATTACTTTTTTTGTTTCACAAATATAAGCATCTCATTGCTACAAAGAGCAACCTATTGATATATATTTAAATTATCCTGATCGTTATCTTGGTATTAACAGTCAATTCAAATTTAATACAGCTACTTATACATAAATTTGCTCTTAATAGTGCTAAAAGTAATTAATCATCTTTCACTTCATATTTAGTTCCTCTGGGGGCATACAGAATTAAATTTCTTTCAATATAATTTTATTCTAAGTCACTGTTTTCTCATTAGAAAACTTGAGAAATTTGTACAGGAATACATCTTATATTCACTAAGGATATTTTTTTTTAACTTCGATGAGACCAAGTAAATAATATTTTTCACTTATCAGTAATATCACTTTTCATTCTGTCTTTAGACTTTCTTCTGGTGTTACTTTTAGGAGAATTTTGTTTTTAACAGCATATATTAATAAGTCTACTAACGCAGTCTTTTTCTACTTCTTCCAAATATTGGTTTTGATGGTTAGAAACTATCAATATAAATGTTTTGAAAGAAAACAGTACAAGAAACAACCAAAAATCATACTTCTGGATATGCGTTTTGCAATAAAATTTATATTTACATTTTTAAAGAGTAATAGCAATATTCATTAAATTCATGTGTATGTAAGTATATATGCATAAATACTCACACATAGAATTTAAACAAAACCAACAAATATCTTAGAAATGTGACCCTAAGATTAAAAGCTTTAGAAAAAATGGATATGCTTTTAAAAGAAAATTGTTAATCTAAGCTACAGGTTTGAAAAAAATCAGTCACCTAAAATAGCAAATATCTTTGATATACACCATCCTATTTAAATATTTACAGAAGCTACAGTAATTAATGTATATATAGTTTTTCTTTTTTACATGAGCATGTAGAAAAGTATCTGTAAAGAGAATAATGTAATACATTCTTTTTACAGAAAGGATATTGCACTTTCTCTGTTTTTTGCATAAAGCGATATTTTATTGAGTACTTGATAATGCAAATTTTTTGGAATGATAATAGAAATTTCATCCTGTTTTATAAGGAGTGGTCCTATTTAGTACCCTTTTACATATGAAGGGCCAATTATAATATTTTATCCCATGTAGGTTATACTGTCTTGAAAAGTATCCTCAAGGTTTGTAATCAAAAGGAAAAGAAATTCATTAAGTTATAAAAACGAGAAGATATTTTGTAAAATCAAGACTTGATATTATTTGGTAAAAGCTCAATAAGAATCTGTTAACAGAAATTTGAAGCAGACTCAAACTTGCAATAACCCTATTGTGTTGGCTCTGGTCTAAAAAAGGTTATGCAAGCAAGGAAAAATCAGAGAGTTAGAAATTATATTATTCTGTGTAGGATCTTCTTCTTTATATGTGACTAGAGCACAAACTTGACAAGCTACAGCAGACCAGATGTAATAATGTCAAGGATCATAACATTAAACTGAATAGAAGTAAGTAAAACTAATTTCTTTAAAAAGTATAAAGATTAATTCAACATTCTAAAGGAGCAATAATTATTAGTAACATGCTTAAGCATAATAATTCTGTAAGAATGTTAACCTTAAACATAACTAAAAATTTCAGTTATTTTAATTTCCATTTTACAAAATAAATAAATAAATAAATAAATGACCCAGGCATTAGTTTAACGTCTTATAACAAGTAGAAGAGCCATTTTAAAAATTATTCCTGCCTGTTTTCAAATCCCATATTTTATTTGTTTTGTTTTGTCTTATTTGCTTTTCAGCTTCATACAGGCTAAATATAAAAGAGATATTTATCATCTGAGAAAGGCTATGTCATACTGACATTACAAAATACCTCAAAGCTCAGTAGTTTGTAACAGAAAGGGTTGATTGCTCAGTCCACATGTCCATCAGTTATGGTTCTGCTCCACACTATTTCTGTTACCACTCAGGCTAATAGAATAGCCTCCATCTAGGAAATTTCCAGTTGTCTTGGCACAGTGACATTATTTGCATTGCTGCTGTAACAAATTACCACAAATTAAGTGACTTAAAACAACGTGAATACATTATCTTATAGTTCTGTAGGTCAAGTCGGATATGGGTCTCACCAGGGTCAGGGTGTTAGCAGAGCGGCATTCCGTTTGTAGGCTGCTCTAGGAGAGAATCCATTTTCTTGCATTTTCAAACTCCTTGAGGTCACTTGCTAAAGTGAGCTGAATGGTGGTCTCTAAACATATCACTGTGAACATTATATGATAGAAGAATAAATATTATGTCATATGACAAAAAATACTAAGTTAAAAATTTTGAGATAAGAAAATTATTCTGGACTACGTGAGTGGGCCTTAGATCTTATAACAGATACCCTTTTAAGAAATGAGGGAGGAGAATTAACAAACATACATAAGAGAAGGTAATGGAAAACGTAGGCATTGAAGTGGTGCAACCACAAGCCAAGGAAACCTGCAACCACTAAAAACTAGAAGAGGAAAAGAATGGAATCTTTCCAAGTCTTCAGAAGTGTGGTGCTGCTAACATTTTTTTAAGCATTTTATTTTATTTTTATTATTAGTTTCAAGTATGCCATAATTGGTTAGATTTTATATAGTTTATTTTGGACTTCTGGCCTTCAGAACTGTGAGAGAATACATTTCTGTTGTTTTAAGCCACTAATTTTGTGATGATTTGTTATGGCAGCCCTAGAAAATGAACACATTTACATTTCTTGACTCCTGGTACTCTTCTTAGATCTTCAAAGCCAGCGATTATGAGTCAAGTTCTTCTTACACTGTTCTTTGTTTTCTAGAGTCACATTTCCTTCTGGCCATAGTCAGTGTCTCCTTCCTGTAAAGACTCATGCAGTTATATCCTCTAGGATAATCTCTCCATTTCAAGGTCTTTATTTTTAACCATATCTGCAAAGTCTCTTTTGCTATGTAAGATAACATTCACGAATTCTGAGGAACAAGCACGAATATCATTGGGGGCATTATTCTGCTATCCAGAGAGTAAAATGTAGCATGATAAACCACATTTTAGTTCTTAATGCCTCTTCCTGGAGTAATAAACATTATTTCCATTTACATTTTATTGGTCAAAGCAAGTCATATCTGAGTTTCTCAAGGAAAATATATGCAATCATTCTGCAAGAAAGTACTATTGAATCTGGGAAAATGATAATACACTCTACCCAAGAGTGCATGATGGTTTTACTATGACAAAAGGACACATGAAATTATTCAGGATGTATCAAGAAAAAGATTTCAGAGTACTGCAGAAAATAATAAGATGAGTAGTTGTTGAGAAGGGAAATTTATAGATATCATAATAAGAGTAAAGAAATGACGAATGTCATAAGAGAGGAGAAAATATCATAAAAGAATCTCATCGTAAACAATCTGAAAAAGGTTAATTTATTTGAGAAAGCCCACAAATGTGTCCATGAGAGATAACTATGGAAGACAAAGATTTTATATCTGAATCTTCTTTTGTTCATTTTCTAAATCTTAATTTGTATGTCAGTTACACCTGGAGAAAGTTGCTGATCCCTTACTCACCCCAGTGTGGGTGTGGTAACTTGCCTCAGTTTTCATAATAATGTGATCTGTATTTCCTACATCTGTATTTCCACATTTTAAAATAAATTTTTATTCCACTGTACTTTTAGACAGAATTGTGTCCTATTTATGTGGGTATCATATTAAACATGGCTTGTCAAAGCTACTCAATAAACTTCAACTAATAAAATAACTGAGAAATGGGGGAGGTATTCTAAAACAATAAAATGTAAGATAATAAAAATGCTGATAAAAATATTAAGAAGTTAAAAAAAATTAAAGATAAAAAGCATGTAATAAAGCTGAATGTTTGCCAAATTACAAATCTATTTATTCAGATGAACACATATATCTAATACTACTAAACTGAGTTATTAAGAATGACATAAGAAAAACTATCCCATTAAGCAGGTTACAATGTATTAAGCCAGGTCAGAAGATCAACCAAATTTACACTCACAAACAAAAGCATAGATGCAATGAAAATATTAGGCCAAAACAACAACAAAAAAGTAACATTAACTGTGAAGTTAACATATAAATAAGCCAATTGATCTGATTACATTAGGTTTTTAAAAATTTATTATTATTATTTTTTAACATTTTATTATTTTATTTTCTTCCTTCCTCTTCCTATCTGGTAACCATTAGTCTATTGTTCATGTCCATGAGTCTCTATTTGTTCTATTCATTTGTTGCTTTTCGGTTTATATCCCACATATAAGTGATATCATGTGATTTTCAACCTTTTCTGTCTGGCTTATTTCGCTTAGCACGATTATCTCGAGGTCCATCCGGGTTGTCACAAATGGCAGTATTTCATCTCTTATGGCTGAGTAATATTCCATTGTATATACGTACCACAGATTCTTTAGTCAATCATCTATCGTAGGACACTTCGGCTGCTTCCATGTCCTGGCCACTGTGAATAATGCTGCTATGAACATCGGTGTGCAAATATCTTTATATATATGAGTTTTGAAGTCTTTGGGGTAAATACCCAGTAGAGAGATTGCTAGATCATGTGGTAGATCAAGTCTTATTTTTTGAGGAACCTCCATACTGTCTTCCATAGTGGCTGTATCGATTTGCAGTTCCACCAGCGGTGTACGAGGGTTCCTTTTTCTCCGCATCCTCTCCAACATTTGTTATTATTATATTTTTTGTTATTGAATTGTATGAGTTCTTTGTATATTTTGGATATTAGGCCCTTATCAGAGGTGTTGCTTGCAAATATATTTTCCCATTCTGATGGTCGTCTCTTTACCTGTTGACAATTTCTTTTGCTGAGCAGAAGCTTTTGAGTTTGGTGTAGTACCATTTATTTATTTTAGCTTTTCCTTTCTTGCCTTTGAGGTCAAATTCATAAAATCCTCTTTAAACAAAAGGTCCTTGAATTTAGTTCCTATGTTTTCTTCTATGCACTTTATTGTTTCAGGTCTTATATTCAGATCCTTGATCCATTTAGAGTTAATTTTGGTGTGTGGTGATAGACAGTCTAGTTTCATTCTTTTGCAAGTAGTTTTCCAGTTTTCCCAGCACCATTTATTGAAGAGGCTTTCCTTTTTCCACCATATGTTATTTGCTTTTTTTGTCAAAAATTATTTGCCCATATAAATATGAGTTTACTTCTAAACTCTTGATTCTGGTCCACTGGTTTATGTGTCTGTTTTGCTGCCAATAACATGTCGTTTTCATTACTGTAGCTTTGTAGTATAATTTGAAGTCGATCAGAGTGATGCCTCCAGCCTCGTTCTTTTTTCTCAGGATGGCTTTGACAATTCGGAGTCTTTTGTGCTTTCATGCAAATTTGATGATTTTTTGTTCTATTTCTTTAAAAACTGCCCATGCAATTTTGATGGGGATTGCATTAAATCTGTATAATGCATTAGGGAATATGGTCATTTTAACTATGTTGATTCTTCCAATCCAAGAACATGGAATATCTTTTCATTTCTTTGTATCTTCTTCAATTTCTTTTATATAGGGTCTTATAGTATTCATTATATGGTTCTTCACATGTTTCATTAGGTTTATTCCTAGTATTTTGTTATTGTTGCAATCGCAAAAGGAATTAATTTTTCTATTTCTTTTTCCGACACTTCATTATAAGAGTATAAGAATACTATGGATTTTTAAATGTTGATTTGGTATCCAGAAACTTTACTGTATTTGCTTATTGGTTCCAGTAGAGTTCTTGTAGAGTCTTTAAGGTTTTCTATATAGAGAATCATGTCATCTGCAAATAGTGACAGTTTGACCTCTTCATTTCCTAGTTCATTGCCTTTTGTATCTTTCTCTTGTCTGATTGCACTCGCTAGGACCTCCAATGTTATATTGAATAACCCTGGTGATAGTGGACAGCCTTGCCTTGTTCCTGATCATAGAGGGAAAGTTTTTAGTTTTTCATCATTAAGTATAATGTTGGCTGAGGGTTTGCCATAGATGGCTTTTATTCTGTTAAGGTACTTTCCTTCTGTACCAATTTTGTTAAGAGTTTTGATCATAAATAGATGTTGTATCTTGTCGAAGGCTTTTTCCACATCTCTTGATATGATCATATGATTCTTATTTTTTAATTTGTTTAGGTGATTTATCACTTTGATCGATTTGCATATGTTGAACCATCCCTGTGCCTCTGGGTTGAAGTCCACTTGATCGTGATTTGTAATCTTTGTAATATGTTGCTTTATTCAGTTTGCTAGTATCTTATTTAGGATTTTTACGTCTGTGTTCATAAGAGATATTTGTCTATAGTTTTCTTTTTTGTGTGTTTTCTTTACCAGGTTTCAGTATCAGGATAATATTGGCCTCATAAAATGAGTTGGGAAGTATTGCCTCCTCTTCAATTTTTTTGGAAGAGTTTGAGGAGAATAGGTATTAAATCTTCTTTGAATGTAATAAAGCAGAATATTATTCTGGGCTGTTCCTTTCACTTAATAGTTTAAATATTTGATTCCATTCTTTCTGGCTTGTAAGGTTTGTTCTGAGACGTCTGATGATAATCTAATGGGTTTACTTTTATATGTTACCATTTTCTTCTCCCTGGCTGCCTTGAGAATTCTATATTTGTCATTGATTTTTGATAACTTTAATACAATGTGTCTTGGTGAAGGACTTTTTGGGTTGAGATAATTGGGTGTTCTGTTGACTTCTTGAATTCCAAGCTCCAGCTCATTCCTTAGATTTGGGAAATTCTCATCTACTATTTGTCTGAAAATGCTTTCTAGTCCCTGCTTCTTTTCCTAGCCTTTAATAACGCTTATTATTCTTATACTTACTCTCCAGATGGCATCAGCTAGTTCTTATATTTCTCTTTAATTACTTTTTATTCATTTTATTTCTTCTTTCTTCTGATTATTTCTATATTTCTGTCTTCAATATCACTGATCCTTTCCTCCATTTGGTGTACTCTATTTCCTAGGCTTGCTATTTCATTTTTCAACCCTTGCAGTGTGTTCTTCATCTCCAGAAGGTTTTTTTTGAGGGTTTGAATCTTCTTGCTCTGCTCATCTAGTTATTTTTTTCAATTCCTGAAATTGTTGATATGATTTATTTTCCATCTCATTGAGTTTTTTCAGAAGTACCATCCTAAATTCTCTGTCATTTAAGTCACATATTTCTATGTCTGTAAGCTTATTTTCTAGAGATTTTTCTCTTTCTTTTAGATGCTTTGGCATCTTGGTTGTTTATGGTGTTTAATGGACTATTTCTCCACTGGGCATTAATAGAAGTATATTATGCTGTTTTCTAGAAAGAAGTTTTATTATATAAAGGTCTGTCTGTAGTCTGTTGACTACAGGTAGCTCTTATGTGCAGATCCCAGACATGCAGTTTGGGTGTTTTTTGTTGAGTTTTAGATGTTCCACTTATTGCTGTTGCAAGGGGAGAGATCTGGGGACATCTCTCACTCTCCAATGTTTTTCATTGAAATGCGACTCATAGCACTGGTGGCCTGCTGGGAACTGAAAAGTAGCTTATAGTGCTGGCCGCTTTTGCTGCAATTAGAAAGGCCACTCACAACGAAGGCCGCCCAGCTATAAACTCTTGTTCCTGAATCACGGGGAGCTGAGTTTGGCAGCAAGCCAATAACAGTGCCCCAGGCAGTCTGCAGGTTGGGTGGGGCGGGGTCTCAGAGATACAGTGGCTGTCAGATTAAAAGAGCCTCAATCTTGCTGGAAATTTGGTAACTGTTGTAAATTCCCGCAGATGACCCAGATCACAGCAAGACCAACTGCTGTCTGGAATATCTGCCCAAGTTCGTGTTGGCAGTAGCGATCTGCCTGACCTTTTCTCTGAAATGAGGCTCACAGAACTGGCTGTTGTTGCTGGGATTAGAAATGCTGCTCACAACAATGGCCACTTCGCTGTGAATACTTCACTCCGAATCACTCAGCTCAAGGCTTGGCACCAACCATAAACAACTGCTCCCAGCAGTCTGAGGGTTAGGTGGGGCAGGCTGATCCCCTCAGACCATCTTCTTCTAAAGGCTCTGTGGGAGGGGTCAGCACAATCAAGCTGGTGTGGTCTGTAGCAGGGCTGGACTAAGGCACAATGGTGGCTGCCTTTCCAGCCTCTTTCTGACTGCAGTTAATGGAGACTTTTTCAGAATGAATCCTGCACGAGCCTCAGACCCACCTGTCTGAGTGTCCACAGGTCAGAAAACCTTTGTGCAGGTCCTTCAAAGGGACGTCTAAGGGCTCGGTCACCTTCCATCTCACCCAGATGGCCAGAATCCCCTCTAGTTTCTACAGTCAGAGTTATTGGAATCTCCTCTTCCCTGGACTGGGACCCTGGGCTAGGGAGCCCCCAGATGAGACCAGGAACTCCTTCCTTCAAATGAGCCTCTGCAACCTCTCTCTACCTCCCGGTGATCCTCCACTACCCACGGATGCGGGCCCAGCCTGATTCTGGACTTTGCCTCTACTACCAGCTTCGATGCGGCTCCTTTACATTATCAGATGTAGATGTTATGATCAGCTGGACTTCAGGGGATTCTTCATGTTGATTATTTTGTAATTTGGTTGTAATTTCAATGGAGACCTGGGAGGAGACGAACCTTGCTTTTACCTCGTCTACCATCTTCCCCCCAACTTTGTCGTTCCTGTTTTTTTTTAACATCCACGTGTCTTCAATTTTCTTGGCCACAACAATTATGAACAACATACGTAACTTAGTAAAAACACTAGAAATGACCTTTTTCTAGTAGCCAGATAGTTATAGAAATATATAATGTTGGCTTTTCCTAAAATAATGCATTCTCTAAGAGTCTCTTTTTTTCAAGCATACTTTTCATTGCCATACACTGAGTCTAATTCACTAAAGAAATTCACATTATTTTGTTTTTGTGGGTTTTCATGAATTAAACTGTTACTTTCTACTATTATAAACTTCTATTTTTAGGGTTTTATAGTAATTTTACTGCAAAATATAATTTAATACAGAATTATACAAAATTGCAGCTAGAATACATCTTTTGGCCAAACTTAAAAAGAAATGAAAGCCATTTTGGCAGCTTTAATTTATACAAGTGCAAAGACATAATAGAAAATGTGGTAGACCTATGACTTTATTTCAAAATGCTATCATTACAGCTGATGCAGTTCACAAACCATCAGTTCCATGGAAGCATATGAATAACTAGCACTAATGTGCTTCCTCAGACCTATCTGATGCTCCTTTCTTAAGTGCTTATTCAAAATAAAAATAATTTATACAAAGTCTCTTTACTATTGCACTTAGCATTCATTCATTTAACCAAATATGTTGTTTCAACAAAGCACACTAATTTCTGTGTACTAAACATTCTGATACAGAGATCTAAAATGTTTTGTCTCTGAATTAAGCAACAGTTTCAATCTTTCTCTTTAAGATCTAGATATTTCCATTTATGTCTGATAGAAGAAAATATAGCTTAAAGATCGATTATTATCAAAAATCATCATCGGTACCATCACTATTACTACAGGATTCTCTTGCAAATAAACTAAAATATTCTACTTATATTAAACTGTAAGAAATTAAAAAAGAAGAAATGGTTGCTGACGGAGTTTTGGAAAGGCTGAGAGAGCTGTTCTGTTTTGCCTCCAGAAATGATTCTGTGCCTGCCAGGGAAAATGGTAAATCCGTGACATTCAAGAAGTGGAGAACAGAGAATATGCCTCCAGAACTTTCAACTGAAGGAACATATCACCTCAACTGTGATCCAGTAAGCTACTTTTAACAACGTCTTGCCATAAGCTGCTGACGAGGATCAAAAGCCATTATTCTGTCTATTTTTAAGTGCCCTCATGAAATAAATGGTGCATGTCTTTTGACACTTAAGATGGTTCTGACTCAACACTTCTGTAGAAAAATTTAATGTCAGCACAAAGCATATGCACTGTGAACAACATCAAAGCTTTTGCCTTAATTACATTGTTCATTTCTCACATCAGTATATGACTGGTTGAATACAAAATATATTTTGTATTTTGTATTTTATTATACTACCTATGCCACTAGGTAGTATAATAAAATTTAGTGTTTAGTTTTTCAGTACCTACAGTAAAGAAAGTCATCTTAATAGACAGTTGTTCAAACATATTTGACTGTAAGAAATATACTATATATCCACATACACGCACACACATGGATACTAAAACAACACTGGCTCTCATTTGGTGTGATGCACCCTGAAAATTCCCATTCTATTCAACTTCACTTTAGTATTCTATTCTATTCTATTCTATTCTATTCTATTCTATTCTATTCTATTCTATTTTATTCTATTCATTTCCACACTTGACACAATTGAGTAAACTCAGTCTTAATCAAGAGTATGAGAAATCTGTACCACAATAATGGTGGAATAAATATTGATCACCAACTCACCATACCTATAACAGAATATTTCCATAATTTAGTTTAATTTGTTTATATTTTATACAAAAATAAATAATTTTCCTAAAATCACCCAACTAATAGAGTAGCAGATTTGGACACAAATCAGATCATTTAGTTGTGGCATGATCAATTCTAAGACCCACGGAACCAATTGAGATGAATTATGAGCCTTTATTAGCCGGCCAACAACTGACTCTCTACCATGCAGGGTTAGAGGAGTTCAGCCCTGAGCTCCCAAAAGAGGCAGCTCATAAAAGCTTAGAACCACACCCTGGTTTAACATAAAACAAGCAAACAGATTAACCACACCCTAGTTAACATCAAACAAGCAAGCAGATTAACCACACCCTAGTTAACATCAAA
>NW_006432491.1:813778-815958 GCF_000325575.1 Pteropus alecto | reverse complement strand
AAAGGTCCGTCTCAGCGGCGCTCAAGAGAAGCAGGCTGTACCTTTTTCACCCAGATCCAATTGCTTGGAGCGTGGTTGTGTGGATGGACTGGATGCTGAGCGGTTGTTCTGGTGGCAAAGACCAGTTGGTGAGTCTCCTGCCGTGCGAGATAGAGGGGCTGCAAGGACTTAAGCAGTGAAAAATTATGAACTTCTGTTAGCTTTTCTTCCCCTAACTTGGGGAGGAGAGGTGGGAGTCTTCCAAACATTATTTCATAAGGCATGATGCCCTTACAATAGGGTGTGCGCCATGCCCTTAACAGGGCGAAGGGGAGGAGACTCATCCGGTTTTTGCCAGTTTCCTGCTTAAACTCAGCTAAGGTTTCTTTCAAGGTACTATTCATTCTTTCTACTTGCCCTGAACTCTGCGGCCTATAAATGCAATGCAATTTCCAATTGATCCCTAACACCTTTGCTAGAGATTGGCTGGTCTGGGCGATGAACGCCCAGCCGGTGTCAGACCCCAGTGTTATGGGCAGGCCAAATCGAGGCACTATTTCTGAGACTAATTTCTTTGCTACTACCTGAGCTGTCTCCTGCTTGGTGGGGAAGGCTTCAGTCCATCCTGAAAAAGTGTCAATGAACACAAGCAAGTACTTGAGTCCGAAGGTTTCCGGGCTGACCTCAGTGAAATTCAACTCCCAGTGTTACCCCGGCGCCTGTCCACGAAGCCTCGTCCCCTGTTGTACTTCCTTGGAGGGCCCTGGATTCACCTGTGCGCAGATGTGGCATCGGGCTGATACCTGCTTAGCCATTCGTTGCAGCCCCGGGATGTAATAGTCTCCTTTCATCAGTTTAATTAACTTAGTCCCTCCCAAGTGAGTGCTATGGTGAACCTGGGTTATAAGGTCTCGGCCCAAGGCCTCAGGTACTACAATGCGGCAGTCTGGAATCCTAACCCACCCAGTAGATTCCTCTTTTCCTCCCAGCTTGTTGCATAGTTCAACTTCCCCTGGAGTGTAGGTAGGGGTGTCTGTTAGCACTCTGGGCGGTAGGGCTGGTAGAATGTCAATTGGCCCCACTGATTTTCAGGCAGCTTTCTTTGCTGTTTGATCAGCAAAGGAGTTGCCTTGTGCTACCTCTGAGCCCAAATTCTGGTGCCCTGGGCAATGGATGATTGCCACTTTCTTTGGCAGCCAAATTGCCTCTAGAAGGGCTGGCATTTCTTCCTTATTCTTGATTTCTTTTCCTCTCGAGGTCAGTAGCCCCCTTTCCTTATATAATGCCCCATGTACGTGTGCTGTGGCAAATGCATACCTGCTGTCCGTATAGATATTAACAGTTTTGTTTTTACCTCACCGCAGAGCTTGAGTCACTACTACTAGTTCAGCCCGCTGAGATGAAGTTCCGTAGCTTAGGGCTTGTGCCCCATTGGAAATCCACCAGTCCGGTGGACTGAGAAGCAGTGACTCAACTGCTTGTGGGGCGATGATCTGGAGGGTCTGCCTCAGTCTTAGGGTTTCCTTGGTGAGGATTGCAGTGGCAGCGATTGCCCTCAAACAGTTGGGCCATCCTGCTGCCACGCAGTACAATCTTTTGGAGAGGTATGCAACTGGTCACTTCAAGGGTCCTAGGGTCTGTGTCAGGACCCCTTTCGTGATTCCCCGCACCTTGGTAACAAAGAGCTGGAATGGCTTTTCCAGGTTGAGCAGGGCTAATGCAGGGGCTGTGGTTAGGGCTGCCTTCGGGGCCTCAAATGCCTTCCTTTCTTCTTTTCCCCAGGCTAGGTCCTCTCCTTTCCCTCTGATACTAGTGTACAGGGGCTTAATTATTTCTGCGAACCCCGGAATCCAAAGCCTGCAGTAACCTACTGCTCCCAGGAACTCTCGAACCCGTCACTTGGTGAGTGGCTGAGGTATCCTCAGAATAGTCTTGATCCAACTAGAGGACAGGGCCCTTTGGATTGGCTCCTTGTATGGTTGCAAGCGAGACCTTGGTCATCTTCTTGGTCTGTGCTATATTTCAAACTCTTCCATCCTCTGCAATTTCTTTCTAATATCTGGAGCCGACTGACTGACAAAGGCTAAATATAACCAGTACGACTCTAAAAGTCGTTCCAGGAACGCCACCAGCGATTCATCCTTAGCTTGGATGACCTCGCTTACCTTAGATAAGTTAGTGGGTCATCGGGCGGCAGACCA
>NW_006432491.1:733132-813366 GCF_000325575.1 Pteropus alecto | reverse complement strand
GGTGGCTAGGATCTCTGTAGATAATATCCCGTACCTGAAATGCTGCTTACATGTTGAGTGACCCCTCTGATGGCCACCCTGTTCCAAATGTGGGCCACTCTAACTGGCAGAACCTTTTGAGGTCGAAGGGAGTGACATTAGCTCTATAGGCTTGGGCTTGTCTCTTAAAATCCTTAAATTGGTTAAGGAGGCATTGCAGGGGAGTAGCACGATTTGAGGAGGACGCCTGACCCATGTTAGTAAAGAAAAGAGAAAATCCCCACAAAAGCCAAATAAGCCAGAGCTACGATCAGCCTCTGACCTAACATCCAGTCGGGCGGGACCACGGAGGCCAAACCTAAGGAAAGAATCAAACTAAGTAAACTTATGAAGGCCAAAGCAATAGGAGGGTAACAGTACATTTGGCCAGTCTATACAGACAGACAAGACAAACTAAAGGTAAAACGCTACGCTAGCGTACCCAAAAACCTGAACCAGAAACCTGAATACCTGGAGTCAAGTCTGACATCTCAGACCTTGACCGAACTAGGGAAGTATTACTGTGTCCAGCCTTGCCTTTCACTAGTTTTCTTTAGGGCCCACTGACTGCCTGGCGTCCGGGGCTGAGGAACATCTCTCAGCAGCCGTCCCCTGGACGGGGCAGGTCCTCGCCCAAGGTGGCCAGGGTCACAGGTCTTAGGAGATCTCTCCCTCTGGAGAGATCTTGCTGGGGCCTCCAAATGTTATGGCGCAATCAATTCTAAGATCCATGGTGCCAATTGAGATGAATTATGAGCCTTTGTTAGCCGGCCAACAACTGACTCTCTACCACACAGGGTTAGAGGAGTTCAGCCCTGAGCTCCCAAAAGAGGCAGCTCATAAAGCCTAGAACCACACCTTGGTTTAACATAAAACAAGCAAACAGATTAACCACACCCTAGGTAACATTGAACAAGCAAGCAGATTAACCACACCCTAGTTAACATCAAATGAGCAAGCAGATTACAGAAGCAGAAGTTGGCTGTTAGCATATCTTTGCCCAGAACCACAACCTTAATAATTTGGCTTCTCATTCCTGGGCCCTGATTCTCATTCTACAATAGTTTGAGTACCTTTTATGTATTAAGAAATTTATAATACTAACTAGTTTTATCTTCAAAAATTCTGAAACATACATTTTATCCACCTATCAAAGGGAGAAAATTGATACTCACAGGTGTAAAATAACTCTCCTAAAGCTGGGTTTCAAATGCTAAAGTGTAAGACTACAAAAGTATCTTACAACCCTATACACACATTGTCTTCTAGAGTATACTTCACTCAACAGTAATTATTACTACCATTATTAGTAATACAATTAAAACATAATGATAGTTATTTATTATGTCCATTATTTGTAGATCATAATGCCACATGAACTATAAAAATTTAATTTGATGACTACTTTCCTAGAATAAAAGTTATATTGTACTCAATTTATAGATAAGAAAACCATGAATCATTGAGGTTTAGTGAAACACTCAAGGTCATACAATCAGTTAATGATAGAGCCTGGATATAAACTTAGATTTATCTAACTTCATGCACTGTCCAGTCTTTCTAAATCAGCTGATTAGCCTGATCTAGTCCATTTAAACTGTCAAAACTTTATTTCCTACTATGTGGAAGTTACTATGTAAGAGCTAGAAAAAAAAAAAAAAAACTTATGCCCTCAAAAGTCCATAGCAATTTCTATATACTTTATTCAATGTCTATTAATATATTTAATTTTCAAAATAATAGGAATAATATGTACCTCAAAAAATCTCTTTGAAACAGAGAATTTTATTATCCCTGTTGAATAATTAGTAACCTGAGGCCACAGAGGTCAAGTAATTTAGCTAAAGTCAAACAGATACTTAATAGTAGATATGTGTGTTGAGCCAGGCAATCTAGCCAAGGACTAAGATTTATAAGAAACACAAAAACAGAGGGCTGAGCCTTCAAAGATGTATGGGGCCTCACAAAGTTTATGTTACTTTAAAAATTAGTGGAAATGAGACATGTAATAACCAAGACAAAATTGTTCTTTATTCACTTACTAACAGGCAAAGTCACAAATAGAAGTAAATTTGAATATATCGATCTTTGAAGAAAAAGAACAGTGAAATAAATTTCGAAAAATGAGCTGTGACACAAAAGTACAGGACATTAGATGCTGAACAGAAGAGTTGAACTTAAGTTCCTCATGTTAAGAGTGAGCCATTTAAGGAATTAGGGGGAAAAAAATGATCAAATCTGGTTCAAAATATGACTTCTTCCATCATCTAATTTCCAACTGGAATCCCTTCCTCTCACCCTTCTGATAAGCCTATCAAATTCCCTGGACTCATTCATCTTTAAGAGTTTAGTTTGGATAACACTTTCTCTTGAATAACTCTTTAGAACGTGAGATCCTAGATTCGATTTATTTCTTTTTATTCTGATATAAATATTAGTGAGCAATATTGAAATATTTAGTTTACATATCTTTCTCCCAAACTAGACTGTGAATTCTTCTATGCAATTGGGAGTGCATAGTGCTTGGCATGAAGAAGTTATCAATAAATTTCTAACTTCAAATAAATTGTCTCAACCATTAATTTCACACATCTTATACTGTAGCTGTTAGATGAGTGTTTCATTACTCTCATCTTTTCACTGCACTGTTTTTTCAATATCTAGATGCAAAGATTTATAAACAAAATTCCAAATGCTCAGTTTCTATCATATATACATATCCCCCCACAAAATTACATGGTAAATATTAGAATAAGGTGAAGAAATGAGCTTTTAAGTCAGTAACCATTAGTTCTAATTCTGAGTTCTATTGTAATCATGACTTTCAATTACTGAAGTGTTATCTTTCACTGAAATTAATTTTTATTACTACTTACTATTTTCGCTGAGAGGAGAGTGGCTGTCAGCACCTCAACACTAAATGTTAAGTGACATATTGTGAATTCGTTTAATATTAAGGAGATAAAACAAGAAACAGCAAGTAAATGGATTTGGACAGGTGAAATAGGGAAAAACAAGTCAAGAAAGTCAGTTTCTTTACTAAAAATCATCCACAGACCATAAGTGAATTGAATACCTCTACTTGCTTCATCCGCATGAAAGAATTTTTTGTATCTTCCATAATTTTACCTCTTATGAGGTGTCTCATTAACTCTAACACCAAAGACTGCACCTCGACATTTATTTCTAGTACTTGAACATGGTACAGATAAAGGCAATAGCCATTTTCCATACTTATATCATTGCTTTTTAAACCTCCACATCATCCAGTGCCTTTTTTCTCTAAAAGTTAGCAACCCACTTGAAAAAAAGTATGGCCCATTGAAAATATAATCATCATAGACACAAACAGAAGTATTCTTTTGATATTACCTGGATTTTTCTTATTGTTATGCTAGGAGAAAGGTCTTCTGTGTCCTTTACATTCTAACCACTGCAGAAAATCCCATTCTTTTTTGAGCTCATTCCAATCAGGTCATTGTCACCATTTCTTCATTGAAAGGGCATCTGCCAAACTTTCCCGTGATCTCACACCAATGCCAAATTTCAATTCTACATGAACAGCTTCTCAGAAGCAGTGACGACTAGACCACACACTCTTCTTGGAATACTTTTCCTTCTTGCCCTTCAAAACATGGCAATCTTACGTTTTTCTTTTCAGTTCACTGTTTTTCCTATCTTCTTTCCTGGATCTTCTCATTTCTATCTTCTAAATGATAAAGTACACAGTCTTCTGTAGCTGGATTTTCATAACTTTTTCTCTATCTACATTCATTCTCTACATAATCTTATCTAAGTTAACAGCTTGAAAAGTCATGTATATACTAATGTAGGTATAATGTAATGGAGGCCAAGTTTATATACATAGTCAAACTTCTCACCAGGGCTTCAGAACAGTATATTTACCTATGTATTCACCATATTCACTTGAAAATCTAATAAACTCAAGCCTTATGTGACTAAATTAAAACATTTTGACACTCCCTTTCTCCTTTTGTTTGTCCCCACCCTGACACCACAAAGCACTATTCTTATCTTTCTCATTTTCATAAATGTCCCAACTATTAACCAAGTTTTTCAGATAAAAATAGATAGAAGGTATTTTGATTGTTTTAATTTTTTACAACCTGAAAACTTATTAATCTAAAGTTCATACAGATAAGGGACTATATTGTCAAATTTATTTTTAAAAATAAATTAGGCAATCAATTTTTCTTTTTAAAAATCATTTAATAGTGTCTCACCACACAACATAAAATGCAAATATCTTCCAGTGGCCATTTGGGATCTAATCCTTTTTTCTCTCTCCTCCTTGACTTTTACTTCAGCCATATTGATTTTTTTTTCAAGCATATCACACACACCAAACTATATTTTCCTCATGTCCTTTGCATTGGTGGTTCTTAGGAAATATTTTCCTCTAGATAGCGACATAAATCAGATCCTCACACATTAAGGTTTCTCCTGACCTAATATCTCTTCACAGAGTCCTCCTTTGACCATCTTTATAATCTAGCTACCACCAACACCACTAAAATCATTCTCCAACCTTTTTTAAGTTCATTTTTCAAAGCATCTTCAAGGTGCAGAACTCTAGCTGACATGTTGTCATATTTAAAAAATAAGAGTTTTTGTAATAAATATCTGATGTGAGTTGTTTGTGTATGGAGAGGAGTTGGATTAGGAAGTACTCAAAATAAATCTATTTCATCTTGTTTCAAAATATTTTAAGCTCTGAATTATAGTAAAGCAGTTTTAGAACCAAACAATACTTTTCAGTTATTTCTTTTTATACAATTTCACTGCAGTACCTGAACTGTGCCTGCATATATTTATATACTGCACAATATTCTCAGGATCTAGCTGACAGGGTAAAGATAACCGTAATGCATTTTTAATCATCAAAGCATTTTCAAAATTTATTTACAAGTTTATAACCCATGGAATAAAGCATAAGTTAGCCATGAAAAGAATCATTAGAATTTTCAAATCCAGTTTTTAAAAATAGTCTGTCAGAGTGATTGCTTATGTAAGAGCTACCTTTGTTTATCAATACAACATGGACAGTCTGGTTGAGTGAATTATGGATGATTGAAAAGTAAGTGCTTTTGTGGTTTATTTTCACTTTTTCTGTGACAATGAGTTAATCTGCTGCCTTTGGACCTACAACTATTTAGCCGAAATTAATAAAAGTATAGAAACAAGATTTTAGAGGGACTAATTTCATAGATTAAATATAAATTTATTGGGAGGCAAATTATGTCTAGAAATTTATAATTAATAAACATGCTTTTAATCTCAAGGAGGCAGGATTTAAAAATGACTATAACTAAGAAAGAAGAGACCACATTCTATGACATTCTGCTTTTCTGTCAAAAGGATAGCAGGGACCTAAAATAAAATAGAAAGAAAATAAACAGAAAAGAAAATTATACAAAAAGTGTGTCAATGTGTTTGCATTTCTATCTAGAGGAGAAGGTGTGTTGATGCAGTAGGAGTTTCATCCCCAGAGAGGTTTGTGGCTGCAGTGCAGGGACACATGCTTATCTGGGGATTTCAGCTATTAGCATTACACAACCTGCCTCCATTCTAATTGTAACCACAATGTGCTTTCCTGTATAGATTCTCCTAAAAAATCTCAAGCAAGAATGGCCACAAGGATTTTCTGGTCCTCTCAATTTCCCTTTGGAAGTAAAACATTTTGTGCACTGATTTATCTTATATCGGTGGTCATAGTCTGTTCAATTCTATTTGGAATAGTCTGCAAAACATGGTAACATCTCTAAATGAATGCTGTTCTTTGAAATCCTGCCTACGGTACTAAGCTTGCTATTCTCCCAAACCAATGTCTCAATCCAAATATCTATACTTACAATGTAAAACTAAGAATATAAATAAGAATATGAAGGCATTTATTGAAATGTTTATGATGAGAAGGAAAATGATAGATCTAGAAGAGTTGAACGAAATAAAAAATGACTAAAAAGGCATGAAATCATAATGAAAAAGCATATAGAGATTATATAAATAACATTGTTAGACATAATCAAACAAGATAACTTTTTAATGTAAATTTTAAATATAAAATTTTAAAATTAAAAGGAATAATATATATCATATTAACACATGTCACACAAATACATACATGTACATATATAGTAATGATTGACAAATAACTAATCTATGATGGTCTTTTTTATCTACAGGCCTTTTTTTGAACTGAACTGGTTAAATAAAATATTTATGATGCCCAAAGAAAAATGTTTAGCATATATTTTAGTCAAAATGGAAAATAAGCAGCTAAGAAGGTAAATTTATTCAGATTATGAATTCAGTTATAGCATAGGTATGCTGAGAAAACTTCATCTGATACCTTGATATATTGATGCCTTCATATTAAATAAATCTTGGAAATTAGGAAATAAACACTTGCTATCTTATTTTTCACTGTGAGAGATATTGTTCCTTAATTTGTACAATGTTATTTCAGAAAGATAGACCTTAGCCTCGAATTACCTCAAATCTTGTAGGTATTAAGTATATGTACATTTGAAAACATAGTGTTTTACATAAACATATTCATTTCTCTGTCACTTAAATTATACTCAGATTTAGCTGAAGAAACTGTCTCTTCAACCACTATCACTTTTTATTCTATTCAATTTATTTTATTGTTCTCTTCTTTCTTTCTTCACCTCTCTCCTCTTCTCCACACCCCAAACTAAGCACACAAAAGCATGCTTTTCTACACCTTTGAAGTAAAAGTCAGGACAAGCATTGGTATGTAGCTTAGTTTATATCTTTGCCTTCTCTCTTTGTGAGTGAGAAGACCAATAATACTTAGCAAACCAGGAACTCCCAGGAAGATGTAAAATTATAACAAACAGCATTAGGTTAGGAATTGGGACCCTGAGGTACAGGGTCTGACTCTATTATGTTGAATTGTGTAACTTTGTATAAATTACTTTGTATAAACTTTACCAAATTCATTGATAAAATGGAGATACTAATGGATAAGTAATCTACATAACAGTTTTTGTGAGGATCAAATGAGAAAAAAAATTGGAAAACATAAGGCAGTCTATCAAAATAAATATTATATTATCCAAATTCCACTATAACCAAACAATCTCTGTATAACAGATATGATTAATGAATCCTAAGATCATAGGCACTGGAGCTGGAATGTAACATAACCTGCATTAAACAACAGCATGCAATAAATTCATAAAATTATACTCTACCATTCAGCTTAATTATGTTGCCAGACTAACATGCAATAGCTTATAATATACAGATTTTACTTATTTGAACAGAAATGGTGAGCTTTGCAAAATCAAATTACAAAGCAAGCTATTCTGAGATAAACCTACATTATTTTTTCCCAATTTGTAAGAAAATAAAAGAAGCCACTTTTGAAAATAAGAAGGTGGGGATTTTTGCACTTATTTATGAAAATACATATACAGACAGTAGTAAATTTGTTAAGATTTCCTGGTTAGTTATATTAAATATTCGGGTACTGTGCTAAAGATTGAAGAAATGGAATTTCAAGAGACATAGACATGTAGTCCTATGCTTCTTGGACTGGCATAAATAAATAATTAACAAATTAAAATAATAACTTTTAGGGAAGTAATGTGATTTCAAGTAGCTAATTTTTTCCTATTCTTATTAAATTAGAATTTTTTGTTATAAAAAGATAACTCATGGAATCAATTTGCCAATATTCAGTGCAGAGTTTTCTTATTGGGCACAGTGTCTAACAAAATTAAGTGAGATAGGAAATACACAGGCTCCAAACCACCACTATTTGGAAACAAAATTAATGGAAATAAAGCTCAATATTTGTATTTTATCTGATGCACTCAAAAGTGTGGTTAATAATTTACGATATGAGTAATTCCACCTCTAAATCCCAATGTAGCTTTCTGGGCTATGTCTTACAGAACTGGAGATTCAAGGGAATACTAGCTGGCCAAAGGGTGGATCTCTAAATTACACTACCATCTTATAGCTAGAATTATTTTGTAAAAGAGAAGAAAAATAGGAAGAGATCCCCTATGTTCAGGCACTTATGTTACTATATCAGAATAGACCTCTTCAAAGAAAACATATGAATGTGAATTAGTGAGATTTGTTATTTGTTGATGTTACTTGTTTTAAATTATTTGACTTAAGAAAGTTTCTTGGTAACTTTGTGAAAGCCTTTGTGAGAGCCTTCTGACCTAGAAGAGGCACTGTACATTCTCTCTCTCTTTGAGTCACTCCCAGGGGAATGGAGATTTTGCACACTCCTCCTGGGTTTTCATCATACATGGTAAAAGCAGTCAATTGCACTTGAGGCTCACTCACTTAAACTTTGTTGGTGCCAGAGAAAATACTTATAGTACATGGTCAGAATTTAACCCATACCTCCCTAGCAGTCTAGTAGTTAGGATTTGGTGCTCTTATCATTGCAGCCCTGGTTCAATTCTCAGAGTTATCTCATGTCTTTGTTTGCTATGGCCACCATGAAAAAGAAAAAGGCCTTTTTTTTGTGATTTGCCTCCGTTGAGGACTAAAATACATTAGTCTTCTCCCTTCTCTCCTCCATCTTCATCTTCAGACATATGGCAGTTGCCATCTTGTGCTCCGGCGCCATCAGAGAGCCATTGTCCTCTAGAAAAATCTGCTACTTTAGATTCAGGTGCTCTGAAGCTACTTTTTTCCTTCTCAGCTTCCAACTTTATTGTGCACACTTGCTTTTTACTTTCTGTTGTTTGTGTTTCTCCACAAGTATACCTTAAGGGTCGCTCTTGAAAGAGAGGATCTCAGGTTTCTTGGAGACAATGGAATGCATTCTGTGATTGATTAACAACTAATTTTAAAATGGTTCTAAAAGGATTCTTATGGCATGCAAAGCTTTGGTCATCGAGCAAAATTCTAATTTAGTCATCTACCAGAAAAAATTTAAATTAAGCATTTTCTCTGAGTTTGCATTATACCTGGGACATAAAAGCTAGCATTTTAAAATAAAAGTTGTGAGATCTCTGTCTATGTTTGTATGTTTATATATGTATATACACATATATATACACACACACACGCACACACACATTTATATGTATTTTAGAAACAGCATATTTCTGCTGAACGGTATTGTTAATTTGTAATATTAAATTGGCTTAAACAAACAAGCACCTATATGAGCATTCTCAAAGTATAAGACTAATTCAAATGCTTCTCAGAATCACATGATCTAGAAAACTGTTTGATCTTAAAGCTAGTTCTAAGTTTGGGTTGGTTAAATAGGCATATATTTAGTATCAGCATTAAATAATCCTTTTATTCTATCTGAGTTTATTAGTCAAATAAATTCATGTTATCTCTGTTGCAAAATTTGTCAGCAAGAAAAATAATTTGGTATGGTAAAATTTTCATAAGTTATCTAAGCCTAATTGTTAAGAAAAAATAAATTAAATAAATGTAAATGTGATTTAAAAAAAAAGTTTTAGGTTAACTCTTTAGTAATAATTATATTGTATGTGAATTTAAATGATTTTCCAAACCTTTTTGGTAACTTGAAACTTTAGAACTTTAATAAGTTAAATTAAAGGATAAAAATTATTGAATATCTAGACATTTCCAAATAACATCAAATACTAAAACATTAATTACTAAGTAAGTCTAAATTTACCTACTTTTGACCTCTTATTACAGAAAAACAAAAAAACAAATTTAGTTCTTCAAATGAAAACGTTTCCTGCTTTGCCAATATAAGAACATATATGTCTAAAGGGTATGAAATAAATTCCTAAATTTGCTTATCTGAAGAATGCTACTACTTACTTTTACTAGTCACTATGTTATGACCGAAATAACCAGGCCCAACTCGAGTGCTCTAGTCCAAGAGACAGTTTATTAGCCGGCGGCTGTCCTTGCAAAGGAGCAGCCCCTAGACGCAGGGGCACAAAGGTTTTAAGCCCTCGATTCCATCCCCCACATCCTTAATCTTTACACAAAAGACTATATCTCCTCCATTCATTAACTGATAACTAAGAGGTGGGTAAGCACGCAGGGGTACAGAAGCAGAATGCGTCATTGTTAAAATATTTTGTACCTATAGGCAGTGATCCGGCCAGTAAATCCCTTTAGTTAATAAATTTTTAGCAGATAACTAACTAGAAGTGAGACATGGCGGTTAGCACGTACCATGTCTTATCCTTGACCTATTGTTTCTAAAGGTGAGGTCACTACAACTAGAAATTAAAGTTTTAAGGATTAAGAATTCTAATTAATATGGAGGAAATTATGTGTTTTTTCATTAAGGTATGAAAATACATTTTTAAAGGATTAAAAAAAAAAAGTGGTCTGTCCTAAAATAAGGTCAATTATTTCTAAATGAGCAAAAGTAGACAAACTAAGAGTGCCTAGGAAAGTTGTAGAAGGTTTGTGGAAAAGGAATCCTGAAAAAGGAAATTTATGTAGGGTCAAGCTGAATAAGATTAAAATAGATTCAATAGAGTAAGTTAAGTTAAACATCAAAAGTAAGCAGATGCAAAATTAGAGTTGGGTTTTCTCTCCCTGCTATATAGGACAAGGTTTCTTGGATTATTGGTCTGCTACTGAAAAAGTTTTCTGCCTAGAAAACAAAGATTTTGTGTTTTATCAAAATAATTTTTCTGTGCTTTATGTTGTCTTAATTTGTGAAGCTCTTGATTACCTAAGAAAACAATCTCTACAATAGTAAGAACTAAGTTTTTCTAATAATTATCTAAACTTCTGTATTTATATTTAAAATTTCTATTGTTACTTTGAGTAAGTAAATAATTTAATGTTGTTTTAAAATAATATGGTCTTTTGATCAAGTATATTTGACAAAATTCCCAAGGTTCAGGACCTCTTAGCCTGGAAAGGGCTTTGAATTATTCAGGGGGCCCCTGGAATGCTTCAGAGATTAGTTCTCTCTTTATAAAAGAGAAAATTTAACTAAATTTTTCTATTTGATAGGGAAACTTTGTCAAATAAAGAAATAATAATTATATTGTATTTGTAATACATACAAATTATATATGCAATATAATGGAAAAAGGACCTGACACAAGAACCCCCGTATTATGAGCCTCACAGTGTCCCCAGCCTTACCTCTTCTTACCCTATAGCATGTAATCACACACAAATTTCATTTCTTTAATATAGTTTTTTTTTTCTTTCTCTCTCTGTTTCAAGCTAATTTTGCCCAGGTAATGGCATTGTGACTCACTCGCTTGTCCCTCACCCCACCCTGTCCTCTATATGCCTCCTCCTTTAATCATTAAACCTTAGGACACAAGATTAGCTGAGCCTCAGGTCTATAGTCATGAGGACAATAGGTTTCGGTTTAACTTTCAGACTGATCCTATCTTCATTCCTGGGTTGCTGACATGACAAGACAGACTGCATAGCCAGAAGGAAGCCCAGAGGGCTCCATGAAGCTGAACAGACCCTACCTGGGAACCATCAGTAACCCCTGGAATAATACCCAGACTAAGCCTGACAGAGAATATTAAGGCAGTTTTTGAAGGCGTTAACCTGGTGCTTTCTCAGATCACCTGTGCTCTAACAATAAACGCTTATTCTTAATAGCCCAACTCCTGTGTCTGTCTACTGGCTGAACAGAGCCTGTAGAACGAACCCCGAACTTGGTTGCCTTCTGGTTTCATTATTAATAAAATACATTTTCAGGAGACTATAATCTTTAAGGGTCTGCAATGCCCTGACGTATTATTTTTTAGTTTTTAATTTTGTTGATTTCTTAAAATGTTATGTTGCAGAGAAAAACAAATTTATCAACTGCATTGTAATCAGATCCATAACCATGTGATTTTTTTTTTTTTTATCATTTACAGTCATTATTTTACTGATACCGCACAAATATGTTTCATCTTCAGAAAGAGAGGATTCTGACTTATTCTAAAATACAGATCTCTGAGAGTAAACTTTCAGGTCATATCCTTAGAATGAATAAATATTTATCAAACTCTAAGGAATAACTGTAATCATGAAATACTGGCAAGTGATCAAGATAAATAATGATTGTATGGCACTGAGTGAACTAAGGATAATTATAATTTTTATAAATTTTTGTTTAAAAATCTTGTCCAAATTAAAGGAAACTTTAAAAAATTTTTAAACTATCTATGGCTTAGCAATTTGGTAAATTATATCTTTATGAACAGAAGGTATATTTATTGGTATATTAATTTTTTCCCCTACTGACTCCTCTAGAATCCAGAAATTCTTGAGTAGTTTTGTTTTGCAAATAAATTAGTCTTAATTTGGCTATAGTTAGTAAAAATTGGGGTGATTAAAGAGAAAAAATATGTTTTAATAAAAATTATAACTTTGTAGATGTTAGATTGCAATACTGTTCATTGTCTTTTAGATTTTGTTTTGTTTTCTAATTGTGAATTAGACTCCATCCTGAATTCTAGTCAATATTTGCCTATGACTTTCCAAATTTGTTTCCAATTTTTCTCCCATACTCTAACTAGGAATCACTGAAAACTAAAGCTATTTATTTATAAGCCATACAAACTAAAGACGTGCAACTTGATATAAAATTCAGAAAGCTGCAACAACAGCTCAGATTTAAACAATCTCAGTGACTGATGCTATGTAAGCCACATGGAAAGTTTGCCTTAGCACTGGTAATATCATCAGGGATATATTAAACTACAAAAAATGCTTCCAGCCTTATATCTAGAAATCTTGACTGACAATCTTACAAACTCAGAAGCTAGTTTATAGTTTGCTCTGATTATTAATCTTTATTATTTGTTTTGTTTTGTTTTCATAGATATCAACTATCCAACATCATAGAATTTAACCTGTACAGTCAGCTGTTTGGCTCATTTTTCTACTCAAGTTCTAAGACCTCAATAGATCACTATACAGTCCTTGGCACATTAGCCCTAGACAATAGGATTGTGTTTTAAGTTACTTGCTAGCAAGACAAGAAAACATCTGTGTAGTAGCTAAGACAACATGCTACACCTACTTCCACACCTATAGGGAAGTTGAGACTCAAATAAATATAATCATACAGAAAGCTACTAAGCTACATGATATGGGAAAACACCCATTGGACAATCTTTTCCTAGCTACCCTCTGAAATGGGTGGCCTCTTTCATGAGTTATTACAAGGATGCATTATATTGATAGTCCTTATCAAATTATGTTTTATGTTAAAAGCTGTATGTTTGACTAAAAATCTCATCTTCGGAACTGAAGTTGTTAAGGGTGTGGTTCTGGGTAAAGATATGCTAACGGCCAACTTCTGCTTCTGTAATATGCTTGCTTGTTTGATGTTAACTAGGGTGTGGTTAATCTGTTTGCTTGTTTGATGTTAAACCAGGATGTGGTTCTAGGCTTTATAAACTCCCTCTTTTGGGAGCTCGGGGCTGATCTTCTTGAACCTTGCTTGGTAGGGAGTCAGTCACTGGCCGGCTAATAAAGGCTCATAATTCATCTCAATTGGCTCTGTGGGTCTTAGAATTGATCGCACCACAACAAAGTCAGGGCTCCCAGACAAAAAGCAAAAATTATGGTGATGCAGAGTATTCATGGTAAATCAGGAACTAAATAATATTTTCAATTGAATGTAAGACAGTTTCATTCCTCTAATTCCCAAACTCTGCCCCTTTTCAATAGGAAGCAGCCCGAGAGGTCCTCACCATCACTTCTTATCCCTCAAGGTTGAGGAATAGTAATTAAAAAAAATAAAGAGGGAAATTATAACTGCAAATCTTCACTTCTTTAAAATGATTTTTTCTCTTCTCTTTCTTTTTGATTCAAACTGGCCTTGGGCTCACTTGCTTCTTTTCTTTCCGTATCCTTCGGCATACTGCAAGACCACTTCCTTAATCATTAAACCTTTAGGTCAGCATCAAACTGTCTTAGGAAACAAAGCCTCAGATCTGTTGACCACAGAAACAGGAGTTTCAATCAATCTAAAGATAATATCTTGCAACTCCACACTCATGAAGATAGAACAGCCCTACTAGCATCCCATTGAAACCAAACAGAATATTCCATGATTGAGATCAGAATCTGATGCAATGATCAACTGCATCCTACACTAGCCTGACCAATCAGTAGAGCCCATAACCCCAACTCCTTTAGCTTCGGGGGTGAATGAGTTGTCCCCTATATAATTTATCTCCTAGAGGCCATTGGAGAGCCAGGTCTTTGAATATTAGTTCACCTGTGTCTCAGGGCTTGGTGCCATTCCCTTAAATAAATCTCTATTATCTTCGCTGTGATTGTTATTAGTACAAAAAAAAAAAAAAAAGGGTCCATCTACCTTTGCACATCTAAGACAAAGAAAAAATATGTGCAGGTTTTGCAACAAAGAAAATAAGGTTTATTTAGGGAGTTGCAAGTCCCCGGAGACATAGGCAAGCTATTGCTTTCAACAATCAGGCTCCCTGGGTGTCTCAGGGGTACAGATTATATAAGAAAAAATCAGTCATCTAGAAAATTAAGGGACTTGGGTTTACAGGTGCCACTGACTAGACGATTACAGGGGGATAAGGTAATTGAACCCGGTTCTGGAATCAGCCATGGTGCCATCCCATTTGGTCCCATGGCTCATGTGGTTGTCATTCTGTTTCAATAGATATGGTGATGATATATTTGTAAAGCCAAGATGTTATCCTTAAAATACAACTGAACCTATTGTCCTCACGATTATAGACCTGAGGCTCCGTTAATCTTATGCCCTAAATCTTAATGACTAAAGCAGCAGGTTTACAACCGATAAAGGCAGAAAAAAAAAGTAAGTGAATCACAATGCCATTATCTGGGCAAAACCAGTTTGAATCAGAAAAAAGAAACTATATTAAGGAAATGAAGTTTATGTGCAGTTACAATGGTTACTTAAGAAAAAAAAAAAAAAACAATCTTGGAGAAAAGCATGCTTGGTTAGGCAGCTGTTTTTCTAGCAACCAGAATAATGACCATCACCAAGAATTAGAAATAAAAGCTCTAAAATCATTAGATTTCTACATAGATGAGAGATTTTTATAAATCCCATTTGGTACTAAGTCAACAACAGACATTAATGCTATTCTCTGAAGACAGAAAGGATTCAGATGAATTGCTTTAAGCATGTGAAACTATCAGGGATCAGCTTGCAATTGCCAAAATACAGCTTTGAAAAATTGGTAGGTTCAACATTTATGTGGCCACAGAACTCTGTTTGGATACCAAACCTTAACTGGTGCTACTTGTCTTTCATTAGCAAATGAGTAAAATCGGAAATGTTTCAGATGGAAAATCAATTAATAGGTTTTATGCACAGACTGTCTTGGTGAGTTGTGGAAATACACTATTTTAAAGGTAAAGATTCAATTATATGCTTATTTTACAATTGTTGCCACTTTATTCTGCATGAAAAGATAATAGGAAATGTGGACATAAAGTACACTGATGATTCTAATATCATAATTTTGTGACCAAATGTCTAGAACCTTCTGCAGTTTGGTCTCTGACCCTGCTCGAATGACTAGGCCACTTTACAATTTAAACTCTGACTCTGTCTACCTGACAAACTTCATTTCCTCCTTTGTCTGTTTCACAAAACAAAACAAAACAAAAACAAAACAAAACAAAAAATTGTTTTACTAGTTTATTTTATAGACTCCAAGGGAAATTGAGACATCGACCCATGCCTTGTGACTACCCTTCCCCTGCTGACCATGTCTCATAACCCCAGTTGCTGGCCATATCCCATGACTCTACCTGCTGACCACAAGTAAACCAAAACTACCCGTTGTTCTTATCTCATATCTCCATTTGCTGACCATAGAGTCAGGAGACCCTTGGAATTCCACTTGCCACCACCAGTCAGAAAATGATGAAAGTTTATATTCTTGTTTCCCTAGTAATCTGTTCTTTCGACTCTCAGTTTTAAAACCCTTGCCTTATTCTTCCCACCTCAGAGCATGTATTTGGTTCGTGCAGAAGTCTATAATCTTCAACTGACAGATCATATCAGAATAAAACTCCTTTTATTTTCTTCAGATGAGCTCTGTGGAACTTTTATTTACAGCACCTCTTTCTAACGAACACATCATCTCATCTGGTGGCTCCATATGCTCACGTTATTATTACTTTAATATCCCAGCATTTTATATTGTACCCACAGGTAAGCATTTGTAATTTTGCATATTAACAGTCATTTCGAACGCAATCTCTATACTGGCTACAATTCTGCATTACAAGATTGAAGTAGCTTAACGAGAACAAAGGAAGAAAGATGGAAATATTTTCCACATTACGATTTTACAACTGAAACTCCACCAATATTGTTATCATTGGGGCAAACTAAAATCCATTGTTGCCTGGTACCATTGAGAGTCTTCAGTTTTTTCTGCTGATGCAATAAAGAATTACAGATCAGCGAGATATAGAAAAAATAAAATTTATTAAAATTTATTGAAGTATGTTTCAAAAAAGAAATGGGCTGCAGCCTCATGGAACTTGGGATGTGTGTCTTATATTGGCTTCCGGATGTGTATTTACAGGGGTGGTGCTAGATGACTGGCATGTAAGGTCATTTTAGTTGACATTTGGCTGTTGTGTTACCCTTTGCTTACTGCACATGCAGTTACCCAGAATTCAGTCTGTTATAATTAAAGTCATGAACTTCCAGACATATGTGTAATATTATAGTGATAGTATAATGATGCTAAGTTTACAGAGAGGATAGGGTAGCATTAACTGTGCAAGAACTTGTGGTTGAACCAAACCAGCCAATATTTTATGGCTTTTTATTCCTTTGTACCTCAGGATGTAGGAGTAATTTATAACTACAAAATGAGTGTTCTAGGGAGGTCCTAAGTGAGGTTTTTAGGAAGAGCCTTCAGTTCCCAGTGACCCATGTCTACCTAATTACTTAAAAATACCTCTGGTATTTTGGGATAACAATGAACTCAAAAAAGTTTCTCTTTTATATTATGAAAGAAAAAGACTTGAAAAAAAAACCCCTCTTTATTCAATATAGGTCAAACATTGAATTTTTTTTATGTTTTTAAATAAGTGCACTAAAATCTATATTCTAATCTCAAAGATTTTGAGTTATTCATTAAAATATTAAATATCTAGAAAATTATTATGCAGAATTCAATCCTTAACTCTATTATATTCTTTGAAGTCTCCCTATTTTTCCTCCAATTTCATTTTATTTATTTTATTTTTTCATACATCTTCTTCCATCCTTCCACTTTGGTCACAATCAGCTTGCTCTCTGTATTTATGGATCCAGTTCTGTTTTGTTTTCTTTGTTTTATTCTTGTTTAGGTTATAGATTATTCTTGTTTTATTCTTGTTTGATTAGATTATACCTATAAATAAAATCTTGCAGTATTTGTCATTGTCTGATTTATTTCACTTACCATCCATCCATGTTGTCACAAATGGCAAGATTTCTTTTTTTTTTTTATTGCTGAGTAATATTTTATTATATTTATATATATTCCTATTTATTTTTTTTTTTATTTACTTTATATATATAAAATATTTAACATATTCTTTATCTATTGATAGATGCCTAAATTGCTTCTATAGCTTATGAATTAGTGGGGTTTTTTTTGTATTTTTTCAAATACTCAAAAGTGAAATCGTTGGGTAGTATGGCCCCTCCATTTTTAATTTTTTTGTGGTCCCTCTGTAATGTTTTCCATACTGACTACAACGATTTTCAATCCCACCAAAGTGTACAAGGTTTCCCTTTATTTCATACCTATGCCAGCACTTAGTATTTGTTGATTTTTTAACAATAACAATTCTGACAGGTGGTATTACTTTCCTTGATAATTAGTAATTTGAGCATCTTTTAATGTGTCTGTTGGCCATGTGTATGCCCTCTTTGGAAAAATGTCTATTCAGGTCCTTGACTCATTTCTTTAATTGTATTGCTTGTTTTTTAGGTGTTAAGTTGTATTAGTTCCTTATACATTTTGGATATTAACTTCTTATAGAATGTGTCATTTGTGAATGTCTTCTCCCATTTAGTAGGTTGTCTTTTCATTTTGTTGATGATTTCATTCTCAACGTGGAATTTTTTTAATTTGATATAGCCTCATTTGCTTTTCTTACCTTTGTCCAAGAAGACATAACCAAAAAGATATTGTTAATATCCATGCAAAAGAGTTTATTGCCTATGTTTTCTTAGTATTATGGTTTCAGGCCTTATATTTAAGTCTTTAATACATTTTGAGTCCATCTTTGTATATGGTGTAAGAAAGTGGTCCAATTTCTGTCTTTTTTTCACATGTATCTGTCCAGTTTTTCTCAACACCATTTATTAAAAAAACTATCTTTACACCATTGTATATCTTTACCTCCTTTGTTGTAGATTAATTGACCACATAAGTGAGAATTTATTTCTGGGCTCTCTATTCTAGTTTATTGGTTCTATCTATCTATATTTATCTATCTATTTATCTATCATCTATCTATCATCTATCTATCTATCTATCTATCTATCTATCTATCTATCTATCTATCTATCTATCTATCTATCTATCATCATCTATCATCCATCTATATGCTAGGGCCATACTGTTTTCATTATTATAGCTTTGTAGTATAGTTTCAAATCAGGTAGCATGAAAACTCCCACTTTTTTCTTTCTCAAGATTTTTTTGGTTATGTGTGATCTTTTATGGTTCCATATAAATTTTAGGATTAGTTGTTCTAGTTCTGAGAATGCCATTAGTGTTTTAATAAGGATTGTATTACATATGTATATTACTTTAGGTATTAAGGTCATTTTAACAATATTAATTCTTCTAATCTATGAGCATTGTATATCCTTTCATTTATTTGTATCCTCTTCCATTTCTTTCTTCAATGTTTTATAGTTGTAAGAGTACAGGTTTTTAACCTCTTAGGTTAAATATATTTTTATGTATTTTATGCTTTTCCACGCAAATGTGAGATTTTTTTTTCTTAATTTATACTTCTGATTGTTATTGATGTACAGAAATGCAACAGATTTCTGTATATTGATTTCGTATCCTGAAAATTAACATAATTCATTTATTAGTTCTAATTGTTTTTGGTAGCATCTTTAGGGATTTCTGTATATATTATAACATCATTATCTGCAAATAGTGAATGTTTTTCTTCCTTCTTACCCATTTAGATGTCTTTTATTTCTTTTTCTTGTATGATTGCTGTGGCTGGGACTTCCAGCACTATATTGAATAAAAGTGATGAAGGTGCATCCTTGTATTGTTCCTGATCATAAAGAGAAAACTTTCAGTGTTTTTTTATTTGGTATATTACCTGTGTGTTTTTTATATAGAGCCTTTATTTTGTTAAGATATGTTTTTTTCTATACCAACTTTGTTGAGAGTTTTTATCATAAAAACATGTTGAATTTTGTCAAATGATTTTTCTGTATCTATTAAAATGATCATATAATTTTTATCCGTCATTTTGTTGATGTGATGTATCACATTATTTGATTTAAGGGTGTTAAACCACCTTTGCCTACATGAGATAAATCTCACTTGATTCTATTATATAATCTTTTAAATGTATTGTTGACTCTGCTTTGCTGATATTTTGATGAGAATTTTTGCATCTACGTTTATCAGGGATATTTGCTTGAAATTTTGTTTTCTTTCTTTTTTTTGTAGCGCCTGTCTGGTTTTGGTGTCAGAGTAATGCTGGCTTCATAGAATAAACTTGAGAGTGATTCTTTCTCTTCAGTTTTTTGGAATAGTTTGAGAAAGATAGGTATTATTATTATTTTTTTAATTATTAGTAGAATCACCTGGGAAGCCATTTAGTCCTGAACCTTTGTTTGTTGAGAGCTTTTTGATTACCATTTCACTTTTGTTGCCAGTAATTTGTGTGTTGTAATTTTCTGTTTCATGCTGAGTCCATCTTGGATTGTATGTTCCTAGAAACTTATCTTTTTTTTTTTTTGGTTGTCCAAATTGTTGGCATATGATTGTTCTCAGTATTCTTTGATGATTTTTTGCATATCTGTGGTGTTGGTGGTAAGGTCTCCTCTTTCACTTCTGATTTTATTTATTTGGACTATCTTTCTATTTTTCTTGATGAGTCTAGCTAATGGTTTGAAAATTTTATCTATCTTGTCAAATAACCAGTTCTCAGATTCATTGATATTTTCTATTGCTTTTCAATCTCTATTTTATTTATTTGTTTTTATCTTTATTAATTTCTTCCTTCCACACACTTTACAATTGTTATTGTTGTTGTTGTTGTTGTTCTAGTTTCTTTAGGTCTAAAGTAAGTTTGTTTCTTTGGGATTTTTTCTGTTTTCTTGAGGAAAGCCTGTATAGCTATAAACTTCCCCCTTAGAACCATTGTTGCTGCATCCCCTAAATTTCATAAAATTTTGTTTTTGTTTTCATTTGCTCAAGGTAATTTCTGATTTCTTGTTTGATTTTCTCTTTGATCCAATGGTTCTTTGGTAGTATGTTGTTTAATCTCCATGTAGTTGTTTTCTCTGGTTTTCTTCCTGTAGGTGATTTCTGTTTTTATGCCATTGCGGTTGGAAAAGTTGCTTGATATGATTTCTCTCTTTTTGAATTTATTGAGGGCTTTGTGACTTAATATGTGGTTTATCCTGTGGAATTTATGTCTATTAATATTTGTGTCATATATTAAGTTACTCCTATGTTGGGTATGTAGATATTTGCATTTGTTATATTCTCTTCCTAGATTGACCCCTTTATCATTATATAATGTTTTTCTTTTTTTTATTTAAGATTCTTTGTTTTAAAATCTATTTTGTTTGATATGAGTATGACTACCCCAGCTTTTTTTTTTTCATTACTATTTGCATGGAATATCTTTTTTCATCCCTACACTTTCAGTCTACATATGTTTTTTTTACTTTAAAGTGAGTTTCTTATAAGAACCATGTAAATGGGTCATGATATTTAATCTATTCAACAACCTTATGTCTTTTTATTGGATAATTTAATTCATTTACATTTTAAGTAATGATTGATAAGTGTGTACTTACTGACATTTTGTTAATTGTATTTTAATTGTTTTTGTAGTCCACCTCTGTTTTTTTCTTCTTTTCTAGATCTCTTCTCTTCTGGTTTACTGGTTTTCTTTAGTGTTTTGTGTGTGTCCTTTTGTAGGTTTTTAGTTTGTTGTTACCTTGAGGTTTATGTATATCATTCTATATCTATAGTAGTCTATTTTAAGTTGATAGTTAAATGTAAATATATTCTAAAAAGATTACATTTTTACTCTCCCCTCCACTTTGTATTTTCGATGTCATATTTTAGATATTTTGTGTATTTTCTAACTACTTATTGTAGTTTGAGTTGTTTCATACTTTTGTCTTTGACCTTCATAATTGCTCTTTAAATGACTGATTTGCTGTGTTTATTAAATATTTTCCTTTATCTGTGAGATTTTTCTTGTCTCATATATTTTATTTCTGCTGAAAGAAGATCTTTTTAATGCTTCTTATAAAGTTGGTTTAGTGATGATAAACTCTTCTATTTTTCCTTGTCCAGGAAATTCTATCTCTCCTTCAATTCTGAATAATAACCTTGATGGGCAAATTATTCTAGATTGTAGTTTCGTTTCTTTCATAATTTTAAAGATATCCTGTCACTCTCCACTAGCATGTAAAGTCACTTCTGAATAATTAACTGATAATCTTATGGGGTTTCCCTTGTATGTGATTTGTTTTCCTCTTGCTACTGTTAAGGCTTTCTGTTTATCGTTAACTTTGCTCATTTTAATTCTCATATATCTTGGTGTAAAACTCTTTGAATTCATCTTATTTGGAACTCTCTGTGCTTCCTTGACCTGGTTATCTTTTTCCTTTTCCAGGGTAGAAAAGTTTTCTAACTCCCGCAAGCACATTCAGGATATAATTTTCTGTAATTAAAAATATTAAATTATCTAGAGCTTTCAAATTTTTAAATAATTTGGAGTACTTTTCCTTTTATTATACTATGGCCTCAAAATATACTACTATTTATTTATTTATTTATTTATTTATTTAATAATATTTTTTATTTTTCAATTATACTTGGTATACAATATTAGTTTCAGGTATACAACATAGTGATTAGTCATCCACATAAATCATGAAATGATCACCCCAATAAATCTAGTACCCATCTGACACCATACATAGTTATAATATTATTGACTATATTCTTTATGCTATAGTTTACATCTCCATGACCATTTTGTAATTACCATTTTTTATTTCTTAATTCCTTCCTTTTTTTTAAACCAGCAGCTTCCCATCTGGCAACCCTCAAAATGTTCTTGATATCTATGAGTATGTTTCTCTTCTTTTTGTTTACTTTGTTCTTTAGATTTGACATGTATGTAAAATCATATGGCATTTGTCTTTCTCTACCTGACTTATTCCACCCAGCACAATACCCTCTAAGTTCATCTGAAATATCTTTTTCCATCTCTTTACTTTCAGTTTGTGTGTGTCTTTTAACACAAAGTAAGTCTCTAGTAGGCAGTATGTGCAAGGGTCTTGCTTTCTTATCCATTCAGCCACCCTATCTTTTGATTGGAACGTTCAATTATTTTTCTTTTGAAGTAATTATTGATAGATATGTAGTTATTGCCATTATTTATTCATATTTTTTGACATTTTTTTTCTTCTTAAAGAAGTCCCTCCAACATTTCCTGTAATATTGGCTTGATAGTGATGAACTCCTTTAATTTTTCTTGTTTGGGAAGCTCTTTATCTGCCCTTCGATTCTATATGATAGCTTGTTAGGTAGAGTAATCTTGGTTATAGGTCCTGGTTTTTCATTACTTTGAATATTTTGTGCCAATCCCTTCTGGACTGCAAAGTTTCTGTTGAAAAATCAGCTGACAGTCTTATGAGAGCTCCTTTGTAGGTAACTAATTGTTTTTTTCTTGCTTCTTTTAAGATTCTCTCTGTCTTTAAATTTTGGTATATTAATTATGATGTGGCTTGGTGTGGGCCTCTTTGGGTTCATCTTATTGGGACTCTGTGCTTTCTGGACTTGTATGTCTATTCACCAGGTGAGGGGATTTTTCAGTCATAGTTTCTTGAAATAAGTTTTCAATTCCTTGCTCTCTCTCTTTCTTTTCTGGTTCCCCTGTGATGCAAATGTTGTTGCACTTGATGTTGTTCCAGAAGCCTCTTAAATTATTCTCATTTTTTTTGTTGTTGTTGCTTTTCTGATTATGTGTCCTATACTACCCCATTCTCCAAATTGCTGATTTGATCCTTTGTTTCATCCAACCTGTTGATTTCCTCTAATGTATTCTTCATCTCAGATATTATATTCTTCGTCTGATTGATTCCCTTTAATGTTTTCCATTTCCACTTTTAAGTTTTCTATTTCTTTGTTAAAGTTCTTACTGAGTTCATCTACTCTTCTTCTAAATTTGTTGAGCATCCTTATAACCAGTGTTTTAAACTCTACATCCGATAAATTGCTTGTCTCCACTTTGTTTAGTTCTTTTTCTGGAGCTTTGTTCTGTTCTTTCATGTGGGACATGTTTCTTTGTCTCCTGATTTTGGCTGCTTCCCTGTGTTTGTTTTTATGTATAAGGTAGAGCTTTTAAGTCTCCAGTCTTAGTAGAGTGGCTTTATGTAGTAAGTGTCCAGTGGGGCCTGTTAGACAGTCTTCCCTGGTCTCTTGAGCATTGTGCTCAAGGTATGTGATTTGGGTGTGTTGTTGTGCCCTCCTGATGTATTTGAGCTTTGATTTGTTTGCACTTCAATGGGAGGGGCTGATCCTTGGGCAGATTGTTTGTGATGATGGCCAGTGAGGGACTGACCCTACGGATCAGCATTCACCTTAGCAGGGCTCTGGTGCCTTCCCAGTCTGCCCTTTAGGTGTGTCCTCCTCAGATGCAACCTTGAGTGGTGCTTCAACTCCATCACCAGTTGAAGCAGTCCACTGGATATGCTGACTAAAGGATTCCCAGGAGGGGCACAGACTCAGGCCAAGTTCAGACAAAGCTTGTGTATTTCTGATAATAGTCACCAAGCAATCTACAGATGGTTGTCACTCGTGCTTGGCTTATAGGTGCCTCAAGAGGCCAAGCCAGAAACAAGGCCGGCTGCCGCAAGTGCTGGGCTTGGTGCTGCTCAGCAAGAGATATGGGCATGTCAAGACCAGATGCTGTTTCTTTGGGTTTCGTGAGACTTTGAGAGATTTTAGGAATGAGTCCTTTGTGGGGCCAGGACCCCTTGCTCCTCAGGGAGAAGAGGGTACTCTGCAGCCAAGATAACCCTCCCGATTCTCAACCACCACATATGGTTGTGAGCCTAGGCTGTTTCACATTTCTGCCTCTCCTACTAACCTCAAGGTGACCTCTTATGTATGTCCCCAGTTGTATGACCTCTGTTCAGCCAGACCTCGGGAGACTCCCAGTGATGGCTGCTCTGTAGTTTAATTATAATTTTGGTGTGGTCGTAAGAGGAGGTGCGCACAGCCTCTACCTTCAACACCATCTTGGCTGGTCCTCCTATCTTCTTGGTTCTTTATTAAACTTTCTAACACTTTGTTGAATTTGAATTTCTCCCTAAGTTCCTCTAACCTACTCTCAAATTTGGTGAGCATCCATATGACCATTTCTTTGAATTTCTTATCCAGCAAATTACTTATCTCCATTTTATTTATTTATTTTTTCTGGGGATTTTTGTTTTTCATTCATTTAAGACATATTCTTCGATCTTCTCATTTTGTTTCACTTGTATGTTTGTTTATATGAATTACACGAAATGGTTATCTAACCCAGTGTTGAAACACTAGACTTACGTAGAAGCAATCTTTGTACAGACTGTTATGCTGAATAATTTGGGCAGTCTAGTTAGAGGCAGACAGGTACCTAAGTTGTCTGTGATACCAGACTACCAGCCTGGAGCATCTTTGGGCTGGGAAGTCTGGTGCATATCGTAATGCCCTTTTTATCTTGTTTGCTTCCTTTATTCAGAGACAAAACAAGTTCCAGGAAATGTAGGTGGGAATGCCTGTGGTAGCCTTGCATATAGGACCAAGAATAGATCCTCTGTCTGCTCTACTGAGGTGGTGGGTAACACAAACAATGTCACTCACTAGCAACTCCAATTCTGGAGAATTCCTGCAGATCTCAGAGAGTTCCCACTGTTCCCTGTCTTTTCTATTTATTCTATTTCTTTTATTTGTTGTGTAGAAGCTATTTAATTAGCTCTTAGTTGTCTCTCAGGAAGAAGTGTTTCAGTGTGCTTGTGATAGGGAGTGAGCTCAGCATCTTCCTTCACTGCTGCCATTTTGAACCCCCTTCCTTTAATTTTAAAGATAAAGAAACTGAAACCTGTAGAGTTAAGTATGTTTCTCATGTCATTTAGATGAATTATAAAAACATTTGTCCTGATTACCACCTTTTGTTATTGAAGAGAATGTGAGTGAGAGAATTCTCCAAGTATCACAAAACATAAAGGATGTAGGTAGGATAGAAATTATGTCAGAGTGGAGAGAGCATGATGTTACGCAGGGTCCAACAAAAAGACTGCAAGAGAAAAACTATTTCCAGAAAACTGGAAAATAACCCTCAGGAAGTGGGCACTGATTGGATGTGGAGTTTTGAGTCATAGCTTTTCCAAGTCATCTCATTATTAGCCTAGGCACAATTACCTGGGTTTTTATTGACTTCTCAATGGTCAAGAGGGGCTATTTCATAATGGAATATGCTGCAGGCTTAATTGGCTTCCAATTACAATGCTATCCATAACTTGAAAAACTGCTTACCTTTGCCACCTGCAAAGTTTAAATTGTATTGTCTTCTTGAGTTGTAAGGTTTCTTTATATACTCTAGATTCAATTTCCTTTTCAAATATATGATTTGCAAATATTTTCTCACATTCTGTGGGTAGCTTTTTTATTAATGATGCCCTTGAAGCACAAAAGTGTTTAATTCGGATGAAGTTCAATTTATCTATTTTTGTTGCTGTTGCTCTGGCTCTTGCTGTCATATTTAAGAATACTTTGCCAAATCTGAGATCATAAAGATTTAGCCCTATTTTTTTTTTTTAGGAATTTATAGTTTTAGTTTTGAATCCATTTTCAGATATTTCTGTATATTATGTGAAATATTTATTATTTTGCATATTTATATCTACTGTCTCAGTACCATTGTTGAAGGACTATTCTTTCCTCCACATAATGGTCTTGGCACCCTTGTAAAAAAAAAAAATCAGTTGACAACATGGTTTTATTTATAAAATTTCAATCTATTCCATCGTATATGTCTATCCTTATACCAATATCATCCTTTCTTGATTAGTTATTTTGTAGTAAAATTTGAAATAGAAGACTCCACATCCTCCTACTTTATTCTTTCTTTACAAGATCATTTTGGATATTCTGTATCCCTTGTAAATCAATATAAATTTTATAATTGGCTTTCAATTCTAAAGAGAAGTCAGCTAGAATTCTAACAAGAATTGCATCGAATCTGTATATCAATTTATGGAATATTGCCATCTTAACAGTATTAAGTCTTCTGATCCATGAAAATGGAATTTTTTTTTCCATTTAATTAGATCTTTAATATATTTGGCAGTGTTTTATAGTTTTCAGGTTTGCATTTCCCTAGTTAAATTTATTTCTATTTTATTCTTTTTAATACTACTATACATAGAGTTGTTTTCTAATTTTATTTAAGATTGTTTATTTATGTAAAATATAGGTGATTATTCATATTGATATTATAACCTGCAACCTTGCAAAACTTGTTTACTAATTCCATTTTTTTTTTTTTTTTTTAGTGAACTCTATGTGGAAGATCATGTCATCTGCAAACAATGATAGTTTTATTTCTTCATTTCCAGTATAGGATCCTTTTATTTATTTTCTCTTCCCCGCCCCCCCTACTCCTGCCCCAATGCTCTGGAGAGACATTACAGTAAAAATCTTTAATAGAAGTGGTTATAGTGAACATCATTCTCTTGTCCCTGAACTTGAGGAGAAAACATTCTATCTTTCCCCATTAAGTATATTATGTGAGCTGCAGAGTTTTTATAGATACCTTTTACCAGGTTGAAGATGTTTTCTCCTATTTCTAGTTTATTGAGTGTTTTTATCAAGAAGAGACATAAGTTTTTGTCAAATGTTTTTTTCTGCATTTATCGAGATTATGCCATTTGCGGTTTTTATTCTATTGAAATGGTTGGTATATTACAGTAATTGATTTTTAGATGTTAAACCAATTTTGTATTCCTGTAATAAATGCCATTTGGTCATTGTGTATAATTCATTTTATATGTTTCTGGATTCAGTTTGATAGTATTTCCTTATGGATCTTTGCATTCATATTTATAAAATAGATTGCTCTGTATTATTCTTGTGATGTCTTCATCTGATTTTAGTGTTAGGGTAGTACTGACCTCAGTACTAGAATGAAATAGAAAGTGTTCTCTTTGCCTCTATTTGTAAGAGAGTTTGAAAGATTAATGTTACTTTTGTCTTAATTGATAGGTAGAATTCTGTGGTGAAGCTGTCTGGACATGAGCTTTCCTTTGTAGCTGTTTGTTTTTTTTTTTTTCTTTTTATGAATTCATTATATTTACTTGTTATTGGTTAATTTAGAGTATCTATTTCTTCTGAAGTCACAATTATTCATAATATTTTCTTATAATCCTTATAATCCTTTTATTTCTGTAAAGTGCTGGGAAAATTGGAGAGCCATAAGAAAAAGAATGAAATTAGATTGCTATCTGTCACCATATATCAAAAGTAACTCAAAATGGATCAAAGGCCTAAATACAAGAGCTGAAACAATAAATTGCATAAAAGAAAACATAGGCACTAAACTCATGGCCTTTGGATTTAGAGAGAATTTTATAAATTTGACCTCAAAGACAAGGGAAGTAAAAGCAAAAGTAAATGAATGGAACTATATCAAACTAAAAAGCTTCTGCACAGCAAAAGAAACTGCCAATAAAACAAAGAGGCAAGCTTCTGAAAGCTAGAAGATATTTTCAAACAATTCCTCCGATAAAAGATTAATATCCAAAATATATAAAGAACTCATTCAGCTCAACAACAACAAAAAACAATCAATTCAATTAAAAATGGGCAGAAGACCTGAATTTTTTCCAAGAAGACATACAAATGACCAACAGACAAATGAAAAGATGCTCAACTTCACTAGCTATTAGGGAAATGCAAATCAAAACCTCAATTAAATATCACCTCATACCTGTTAGAATGTTTATTATCAACTAGACAAGTAATAACAAGTGTTGGAGAGGTTGTGAGGAAAAAGAACCCTCATACACTGCTGGTGGGAATATAAATTGGTACAGCTACTATAAAAAACAATATGGAGTTTTGTTTTCTCTATTCATCTACTCTATCTTTTAGTTTCTATTTGAGAAACTTATTGATAGGAATGTAGTTGTTATCATTCTTTATAACTGTTTTTGATACATGTTTTTTCTTCTTAAAGAAGTCCTTCCAACATTTTCTGTAATACTGGATTGGTGGTGATAAATTCCTTTAGCTTATTTTTGTTTGGGAAGCTCTTTATCTGTCCTTCAACTCTAAATGATAGCTTTGCTGGATAAAGTATCCTTGGTTGTAGATCCTGGGTCTTCAGCCTGTCAAATATTTTGTGCTAAGCCCGTCTGTACTGCATAGTTTCTTTTGAGAAATCTGGTCTAATGGGTGTTCCCTTGTAAGACGAATGAAAAGGAAAACAAGACCCCTACACGTTGCCTACAAGAGACTCACTTCAGATTAAAAGATACACACAGCCTAAAAGGAAGGGGATGGAAAAAGATATTTCTTTAATGGACCTAGAAGGTACTTAAGTTAGACAGAGAAAGATAAACACTGCATGATTTCACTTATATGTGGAATCTAAAAAACAAAAAGAACAAACGAATCAAAAATAGACTCACAAATATAGTGGACAATTTGGTGACGGACAGAGGGGACAGGAGTTGGAGGGATGGGAGAATGAGATGAAGGGTTAACAAAGTACAAATTAGTAGCTGATGGATGGTCATGAGGATGGGGAGCACGGCATAGGGAATGCAGTTAGCATTAATATCATGGCTAGGTGGAGGGTCAGGGGAGGGCAAGAGCAATTGGGGGAATTGTTTTATGAACTGTATAGATATCTAACCAATATACTATATACTTGAAACTAATTTAAATAAATAAATTTTAAAAACAATAAAAACACAAGAGTAAAATAAATAACTAAATGAGATGAAGACTAAGAACTTCAAAGCCAGGTTTCTTAAAACACCAGATTTTCTGATCCATTTTGACTGATGAATTGACTATAATGAAAATGTTAAATATTCTTTTTAAAATATGCCAATTTTAGTTCTCAATCAAACATATGAGCTTTCTGAGGTACAACTGATCTATAACATCAGCATTGACAATCTCACCTTCTTCAGAGAAACTAGTCTGTTCATTTGTTATTATTATCCAATGTTTGGACATTTTTAGCTTCTGTTTTCTACAAAATAAAAATATATATATATGATGTATAAATCTGAAAAAAAACAATATGGAAATTCCTCAAAATTTAAATATAGAATTACCATATGACCCAGCAATTCCTCTTCTAGGTATCTACCCCCCAAAAAATTTGAAAACATTTATGTGTAAAAATATATGCACCTCAATGTTTACTACAGCATTATTTAGGGTGACCAAGACATGAAAACGATGGTGTTATTTGATAGATGATCAAATAAAGAAGATGTGGTACATATATTCAATGAAATATTACTCAGCCATAAGAAAAGATGAAATGCTGCTCTTTGCAACAAACTAAATGGATCTTGAAATAATTATGGTAAGCGAAATAAATCAGACAGAAAGTTGAGAAGAGAACCATATGATTTCATTCATGTGGAATATAAAACTGAAAGCAACAAACAAGGCAAACAAACAAAAACTCAAAGACAGAGATAATAGTTTAGTGATTAGGACTAAACTAAAGAGAAAGGGGAAAGGGGAAGTGGAAAGGGGAGATGTAGGTAAAGGTAGAGGGGGCCAAATATATGGTGATGAAAGGAGATTTGACTTTAGGTGATGAACATACAATGCAATATGCAGATAATGTATTATTGAATTATACACGTGAAACCTATATAATTTTACTAACCAATGTCACCTTAATAAATTTAATAACAATAAATAAAAAATAAATAAATGTAGGATACTGAATTCTTCAAGTATTATTAATTGTCTTTTTCTGTCTTCATTTCTGTACGTTTTTGCTTTATGCATTTGAGTACTCTATTATAAGGTCTATATGTGGTTATAATTGTTATATTTTCCCGATGAATTATCACTTCCTTAGTTAATACACCTCAGGTGACAAAATCAGTACAAACATATGGTGCAGAATTTAGTAAGTCAAATTCTGGGTGCACATGGTATGAGTTTACAACACTGTGCACACCTTCAACACCACTTTATTTATAGCTGTCTATGCTTCCAGTTTTTACTAAAATATGTGCTCTTTGAAAACAGGGCTCTATAATTCTGTTTTATTAATCTATTACCTGCCATAGTTCATAGCATTTTAGATCAAAATAGTGTCATATTGGATTTTTTAAATGCTAATTGTAATATAAAGAAAAGATACATAGCACATAGGGAAATTATAATTCAGTTTTCAGGAGCTGACCTTGTGCCAGTAACACATTGACCTTTCTCCTTAGTCAAAGACATAATGGCTGAACAAATAATTATTGCAATGAACTAGTCAGGATACCTAGTTTTAAACTTTCTGACATTGTTCACATGAGAAAATTGCTGAACCTTGCAGAACTTCAATGTCTTCATTAGTTAATGCACTTCTTATCTCCTAAGATGGTTTGTGGGAAAGAAAATGGAAAAAAAAAATGTTAAAGCACTGCAAAATGTTAATGTGTGAGATGGGAATGCCCATTAAAGAGGAGGCTAAGATTAACCTGTAGCTTTGCAACTTACAAGCTGCAAAACCTCAGACTAATTGCTTTTGAGTTTAGTTTCTTTGCATTAAAAATACGACATTAATAATTACCTTTAAAGGTTATCTTGTTAATTGTATGCAATGTGCTTTCTGCAGTACCTGACCCACAAAAGATAATACTTAAATATTAGTTATTGTTATTATTGAAACTGCTATAAATAAATGATATTTCATAGATGGCATGAAATTCTAAGGCAGTTAAGCACAATATTATCACAAGAGAAAATTTCAGCAGAGTATGTGTAGTGGAGTACATTACAATAAATATTTTTGAATGATTTTTTAAAAGAGAATAAAAGATATTGTGTTAAAAATCATGTATTTTCAAAGAGAGATCAGTTAGAGATTATAACCTCTATTAAAAATAAAGATCTCTCACTAAGCATGCACAGAAAAAATACTCATGACTTTTTAGATAATCCAAGTAAGATGTTGTGAAGACAAAGTAACTAGCATTCAGCTACTTTACTAGCTTAAAATATTAAGAATGTTTATAACTTGTTTGAAAATGTCTGTGAAGACCATATTGCTGCTTGCTACCAAAGCAACTTGTCTTTAAACATTTGTGATGGCAGTGTCCACTGTTATTTTAGTACAAAAAAAACTACTAAGCATCTGGTGTCCATGGGAATGTTTTATTTGTTTGTTTGTTTGTTTGTTTTGAATCCCACTCTGTTCTGCCTCTTGAAGCTCCAACACAAATGTTTCAGAGCAGTTTTTACCCCTTCCACCAAAACATCTGTAACTCTTCATATAGGAGAGATGATTCATCATCTAGCACTGCACTAGTGTGTGTGTACACACACACACACACACACACACACACACACACATATACATTTAACATGACACATATACATGGAAAATGTTAAATTTCTCTCATACTGAAGTACGTTATATGAAGTAATTACATGACTGTACTATAAGGACCAATGAATAAAAAAATACTTTAAATTAGATGGTACTTTTTAAGAACAGTAGATGGCATTTCAATATTTAGTGTCTCCACAGAGTTAATGACATCACCAAGAGAAAGCAGAATATGGTGATTAAGAGTATGGATTCTGGCACTGGACTGCCTGAGTATGAATCCCAGCTTTCCTGTTTACTGTCAGTTAGATTTTAGACAAAGAATTGAAACCCTCTGAGCCTAGATTTCTTCTATCGAATTGATTAATAAACACATAACTTCCTAGAGTTGTTTTGAGTATTAAATAAATTAATATAAGTGAAGTACTTAGAATATCACCTGACACTTCATAAGTACTATATAATTATTCAATAAATCAATGAAGGAAGTACAGGTAGTTTTTTGAGCAAAGATTATTGTTTTAAAAATATTCAAAACTATTATTTAAATAATTTTTTGAACAATTTATTAACTAGGCAACAAGTTATTGAATATCATTAATCATATTAACATTTACTCACATTAATTATAATTGTTATTACTTTGAGAAAGCAGAGGGCACAGAATCTGTCCTCAGGGAATTTGCAATCACAGGTTGAATTCATCATTGTAAGAGCTTTAACATTAAAATTGCAGAATTGCACATGATTGACATACCAATGCTAATTTGTAGAGATCATTTTACGTCATCCTTCAATCACAAGTGGAAGAATTTGTCTTTTTGAATGTCATTTGCATATTTTATTAAATAGAAAAATGCTTTTCATAAACACTTCAATACTTTATCTACTATTTGTCACCTACTAATATATTTATTTTTCTTATATGGCTACTATTTTTTTTCTTTCTGATATGGTAAAGAGGTTTTTTTCTTAAAATGTAGGCTGTATAAGGTATTTTCTGCTTAAGGAATATCTATTTTCCATGTCACAAAGTTTAGGTATAGTCCAATAAACACTCCTGGCTGCTTTCTTGTGTAATTGAAGAGATACTATGTGTCTTTGCCTCCTGATAAAAGCTTAACTGTCATCCAGCAATGTACTGTTCTCAGTCATGTATATAAATGGGTTTGTACAGTGCATAAATTCATGGAGTGTCATGCACATAAATTGTAGCTGTTTTTTCCACAGCAGCAAAACCCATTCATGGTTGAATCAAGGCAAAGGTCAAAATTGTCATGGAGGCCCAAAAGTGTGACTCTATACTTGGTAGAAAGCACAGACTATTGGGCCTCCTGTACACATATGTAACATAAACACATAAGCAGGATATAAACCACATACACTCACACACATGCATGCATGTTCATGTGCACGCGCACGCACACACACACACACACACACACACATAAGTAATTCCAGAAGTGAAGGCAACAGGGAATCAAAATAGCAACAAAAACTATTAGTTATTGAACAGCTCTGAGAATCAGATATTATGATAACTCCTTCATCATTGGTGGAGCATTCATTAATATAACTGTATTAACATCTCTTCTATTATTTCAAAGGACACTAAGGTTCAGTAGTGTTTTAAAAAAACCTCCAAGAGCTCATTGGTAAAAACAGGACTAGCTTTTAAGACCTGGTGCTACCTAGAGCAATGCCTATAATCTGGTATATTGTGCTGTTCCTTGGCAAAAAGGGTAACAAATTACCAGTCTCTGTAAGTGCCCTCTACTTTTTTGAGTTTCGCATGTGATTTGTGAAACCTGACCTACATTCTAGGTTTTCTAAGAGTCAATCATAAGCTATATTTTTTATGCTATCCCAGCATGTAGCACAATTTTGAGAATATAATAATTCTAATATATATTCAATTACTGAGTGCAGGGATGTTAGAGATAAAACCTAAAGCACTCAGACATAAAAGGCCTAGAGAAATAGGAGCGAAAGAGAAGACATTATGGTGCTAATAAATAAAATTAAAAAGTTGTGTTTATGATGAGGCAACATATTAAAAGTTATTTATACTATAGATAACATTTCCCAAGGAATAAATTAATAAGATAAATATTTTAAGAAGATATTTAAGAAGATAAATGTCCAATACCTAATCAAACTTGACAAGATATATTATTTTCCATTTACAGTTTTATGAGACTTCATGTTCCTATGGTAGAATGATGGGCAGTGATGAAAGCATTGTTTGCTCATTTGTTCTCATTTGGATTTCTCTTTGATATTGCAAGTTCAAATTTTTGTATTTTGTAACTTAATTTTCTTATTACTCCTTTTGACAGTGCCTTTTACTGGGTTATATCTCAATATCAACCTTCCCTAAAATGTCTGCTGTAAGTTGTGAAAAACTCACAGTTTACCAGGTAAGGGATGACTGTGGAAAAAAAAAAAAAAAAAAAAAAAAAACAAAAAAAAAAAAAAAAAAACAGACATGTAGACTTGAAGTGAAAAGAAAATTATAATATTGGAAGTGCTATGAAAAGATATGAAATAGAGTGATATAGTAGTGAGTGATTAGGAAGCAATTTCATCCTGTGTGTTCACAAACACATCCTGAAGCATTAACATTTAATTTGAGGCTAAATACATAAATTCTCAGGGAAGAGCTTTCCAAGTAGAGAGGACACATAGTATTGTTTTTAATCAGCTGTGTCTGGGCTAGTTTTAACCTCTCTGTACTTTACTCTCCTTGTTTGTAAAATTAAGATAACAATAGAGTCAGCTCATAGGGTTGTTGTGAGAAGAAAATTGATTGTAAAGTGCATATAATACAGCAGCATCTTTAACAGGATTGACCATCATTGTTTTCTGGTAATTATTATTATAACTTTCCCAGTTCAGATTTACTTCAAGATGTAAAGACACCACGTAGAAAATTTAAGAAATGTGGATTCCCAAACACATAATTTATTTAACTATAACCACAAGAGTAAAGAAGATAGGATATCTCTATTATTCAGGAAATTTTACCACTCAAAGATTCAAACTGTTTAATTAATACACAAATCTACTTACTTAAAGTCTCATCATTTATCTTCTGCATAAACTTTGCCAAACTTTTCCTAAGACCATTTTTTCTACTTCAACTATATTGATATATGTATTTTTCCATTACATAATCATTAAAATCAGAATGCAGACCCTAAAGTATGAAAAGTTAACCTAAATTCACTGATCTAGTAGATTGTATCTTGATTATAGAGAATATTCCCAACTTGCAAAAATCATACGATTACACTTAACAAAACCTTGAAGAAAATGCAATGTATATACTTATACAATAAGTATATACAATGCAATAAATTTCCATTATCTTTAGTATTATGTGATAATTCCTATCATAGTGCATCAGTGCATCATATTCCAATTATCTTAACTCCTTCTGAAAAAATTTTAATTTCCTACTTTTTTATGTCCTAATCAATACTTCCCAATCAAATATTGTTAAACAGTATATCTTTGCTGGGGCTGCTTACCTGATTTTAAATGCCTTTAAGTTCAAAAATTCTAGAGTAAACTGCCATTTAGGATTTTCCTCACTCCAATACCTAAATGAAAGCATACTGTGAGACAATAATTTTTAACGTGAAGATAAGAAATTATTACTAATTTAATCTACACTGCTATAAATTTATTTTGTTAATTAAATATTTAGAAAATTATAGTTTAATTATGCAGCACTTAACAATGGGTGTACATTCTGAAAAACACATAATTAGGTAATTTTGTCATTGTGCAAACATGTTAAGTGCACTTACACAAACCAAGATGGTATATTGCTCCTAAACTACAAACTTGTGCCATTTACTGTGCTAAATACTGTAGGCAATTGTAACACAATGGTAAGTACTTGTGTCTAAATATAGAAAATGTACATTAAAAAATATGGCATAAAAGATAAAAACAAATGGTACACTGGTACAGGGCACTTAATCATGAATGGAGCTTGTAGTACTGGAAGATGCTCTGGGTGAGTCAATGAGTGAGTGGTGAGTAAATGTGAAGGCCTAGGACATTACTGTATACTACAATAGGCTTTATAAACACTGAACAATTATACTATATTAAATTTTTAAAAATATTTTTTCTTTCTTTAATAATAACCTCAGCTTACTATAGGTTATTTACTTTATAAACTTTTTTACTTTTTTAAACTTTTGACCCTTTTGTAAAAACATTTAGTTTAAAACACAAACACATTGTATACCTGTACAAAAATAATTCATTTCCTTATATTATTATTCTATAAGATTTATTCTATTTTTATTATTTTTTTTTACTTTTTTTACTTTTTAAACTTTTTGAATAAAAACTAAAACACAAACATCCACATTAGCTAAGGCCTACTCAGGGTCAAGGTTATCAATATCACAGTTTTTCACCTTCACATCTTGTCCCACTGGAAAGTCTTCAGGGACAATCACATGCATGGAGCTGTTATTTCCTATGACAATAATGCCTTTTTCTGGAATACCTCCTGAAAGACCAACCTGAGTCTCTTCTTGAAGAGGTGTCACTCTTTTCATCAATATGTCTATGTTGATTTGCTTTTTTCTTTTTTTCTACTATTCTAAGATTATCTTGAAGCAGATAATGAACCATTAGCATTATTCTCTATTAATGTCGGGTTCCATGTTTTCAAAGTTTTTAAGGAGCTTGTCGAAGACTGCAAGTTTCTGCTAAATCTTTAGTTGTGAATCTTCTTGGGGGTTCTTTTTCTTCTCTCACAGTTTTCTTTTCTCTTTACTCTTCTTAGGTTATGCATTTTTGTTTAAGTTCCAACAATTCCTTATTAGTCAATTTCTCAGAAACTATTTCTAGGAGCTCCTCAATGTCATCTTCATCCACACCCAGGTTAAAGTTATTTGCCATCTCAAATGCAGCCTTGTTAATTTTTGCAGCCTCCTATTTTGGCAAATTCTTTGAAGTCATGGATGAATTTCTCAAGTGTCTTTTTCCCGATGTAATTTATATACTCCTTGATTACATTACTCCAATTCCAAACATGTTTCTGGATGCAGTCACAGATGTTTCAATCCTTCCAGAATTGCATTAGTGCCTTAGTGTCTTCCTAAGTCCAGCAAGGTCCTCCTTAGATAGTAGGCCTCAAAAGCTACTATAACTTCTTGATCCACTGGTTGGATCAAAGAAGTGGAGAAATACCACTTTTATATTGGAATGAAGATCAGCAACAAAAGGAGGATGTCTGGGAGCTTTATTAACAATAAGCAAAATCTTAAAAAGAATATTAGTCTCCAAACAGTACTTTATTTTGCTGATATAATTCAGGAAGGCATTTTGGAAGAGGAACTGGGTCATTTCTGACTTACTGATTCTGTAGTACACTGACAGTGTGTGCTTTTAATATGCTTGATGGCTTTGAAGTTCTCACTGTGCCAGATCATAAAGAATTTTACTTTGTAGCCTGCAACATTGTCCCCCCCTCCCCCCGCACACACACACAGGACAGTTATTCTGCCTGTAAAAGTCTTGAAACCTGGCATTGACTTGGCCCCTTATAAGATGAAAGTCCTTTTAAGCATACCTTTTCAGAATAGTGAGGTTTTATCTATATAAAAATCTGCTCTGGCAAGTAATTTTTCTCCAGAATCAGTTTATCTAGGGTTTCCAAAAATTCTTTAACTACCTTCACATCAGCACTCATAGACACACCACCCACTTTCACATTATGCAATGAATAATGATTCTTGAATCATTTAAACCACCTAGATTTAGCATGAAATTCAACATCATAGTTGGGTTCATGTTTTCCTTTCAACAACACAAACAGACTTTTTCTTTTGGCCATTATTGTCATGGTGCAGAGAGGGATACACTTCACTTCTATGTCTTGTCTTCAATCCATGTCATTAGAAATTTCTTCATGTCTGAGAGGGCTTTCTCAAATTTTTGTTAGTCTTGCTGCCTTCAATAAATCAGATTCTTTAACAGCTTTTGTCATTTGTTCTTGTTCTTCAAAATTATAACTATGGTGGAATGGAACATGCCTACCTGGTGAACAATAATCATAATTAACTTTTTACCTTTGTAGTCTTTAATCAATTTAATTATCTTTCCAGTCAAATTATCCAGAGTGGCCTCTCACTGGCAACATTAGCAATTGATTTTGTATGCTTAGGGACTATATTGAACAACAACAAAAAAACATGCTATTAAGTCAGGCACAGAGAAAATAATATAATCAAAAGATGTAGTGAACATGAGATGTATAAGGCTGCTGATGGCATTACATGGCATACTGTTTTACAGGATTTTTTTATAATTATAAAGATTATACTCTAAAATAACAATAAAAAGTATAATATAGTAAATACATAAACCAGTAACAGTCATTTATCATCATTATCAAATATTATGTATTGTACATAATGATATATACTATACTTTTATGTGACTGGCAGCACAGTTGATTTGTTTACAATAACAGCACAAATATGTGAGTAATGTGTTGAGCCTTGATGTTACCATGGGTATGCTTTCACTAAATGATAAGAATTATTCAACTCCATTATAATCTTATGGTACTACCATTGAATATGTGGTCTATCATTGACTGAAACTTTATTATGCAGAGTGCAGCTGTAAGTACAATGAAATTCTTCTTACTAGAAAACTGATAAAGGCATTGAGCCAACTATTTACCAAACTCAAGTTTTATTTGCCTGAATGTACATTATTAAATGAACAGCTATGAAGATACAATTTATTTAATAATCATAAAATAATCTAGACTTGTGCATTCATGTGAAGATGGAATAGTTAAGAGGAGACCAGCACTCTCAAGAAAAAAAAACAAATAATGTAGAAAATTTATTCAAAATCAGTAAAGAGCTGCTGAGACAGAGAAAGCAGGAGAGAGGAGAGAAATTCAGAGAGGGGAGAAATTCAAAGAGGTGATCTGAGTCGTGCAACTGCATTTATCCTGAGGGTTTTATACAACATAGTTTATATGTCTTGAGAAGAAAAAAAAAATAGTTTGAGAGCACAAAGAGGATGAAACCTGAATTAAATGTGAGACTCTTAGTTAGAAACTGTAGAGAGAGTAAATAAAGGCAGACCTGGTCTCATCAGGGTTGCTAACTGGCCTTGACATAACATAATTTCTAATTAGATTAAGATAATCACATAACCCTCTGTCAGATTCACTCTCTGAAGGAAGATAACATTTAAAAATTTCTGTGTTCAGTGCCTAGCATGCCATTCAAAATTACTAATTATACAAACAGGCAGGGGAATATGAATGACAACAAAAGAGAAGATATAGTAGAAATAAACCCATTTGATCCCACAATTAATGTAAGCATACAAGTGACTTAAAATCTTATAATGAAGTCTATGTCCATGCTACCCTGAACAGATGATTCCATCTGATCTCAGAAGCTAACCAGGGTTGGGCGTGGTTTGTACTTGGATGGGAGACCACCTAGAAAGACCAGGTCCTGTAGGTGTAAAAAATAAAAAAATAAGGGATTGTAATCTGACAAGGTCCTTGCAATCTGTGAGGTCAACCAAGGGATGCCTCACCCAAAAAATAAAAAATAAAATAAAATCTTATAATGAACTTTTTAAATAAAAGAAAACCTGTAGACAATATATGAAAAGATATAGGTTTTTATCTATTAATTAAAACTCAGTTGTAAATAGAAATTCTAAAATCTGAAAAACATAATATGTATGAAGTTATGAAATCTCTAAATCAGTAAATTATTTTCACAGCAGATTTGACAGAACAAAAGGCAGAATTTGAGACCTAAAACAGATTACTAGAATGGCAAACTGAGAGGCATGAAAAGAAAATAACTCCAGAGTAAAACAGGAATTTCAGAAATGAATAAAATCAACAGAATAAGTAAATATGTAGATAATTTTAAATTAAAATTAACTGAATATGACATAATGTAAAATTTAAATGCATATCAATTAAGAAAAAATTAAGAAAATTAGAGGTGTTAGTACCTTTTAAAGTACTAGAATTATTTGAGAATAAAATAATTTTTATCACTTATTAATATCAAGACTCTCAAGAATACATGATAGTCTTAGTTTGGGATGCTATTAACAGAGTACCAGAGGCTTATAAACAATAGAAATTTGTTTCACAGTTCTAGATGTTGGAAGTCTGAAATCAAGGTGCCTGGTTGGTCAGATTCTGCTGAGAATGCTTTTTTGGGTTTCCGTCAGCTATCTTCTTGTATCCTCACGTGGCAGAAAGAGATTGCATAAACTCACTGTGATCCTTTCTATAAGGGCACCAGGCTCATTCATGAAGCCTCCACCAACATGACCTAATTATCTTACAAAGGCCCAATCTCTAATACCTTCATATTGTGATAAGGATTTTATCATGTGAATTTGGTGGGGTGGGGGAACGGAGCACAAACATTTAGTCCATTGCAATAACATAATTCTAATGCTTATGGTATTTATGAATATATGAATAAAAGAAAATATAATGAGTTAATACAAGGACAAAATGCAATAAAATATCTGATTCATGTAAAACAAAAAAAGATAAAAGTAGAAAATAAACATAAGTGAGGAGTGGTGTCTATATACTAAATATAATTATACTAAATATAATTAAATACTAAATATATACTAAATATAATTTAAAAAGTGGAAAATAAACATAAGTGAGGAGTAGAGTCTATATACTAAATATAATTACACACTAGATATAATATAGACTAAATATTTAGTGTATATATACTATAAATACACACTAAATGTATACGCTAAATATAAATGCCTTAAATAATTCAATTAAAAACAAATTCAAGTCAAATTTTGGCAAACTAAATATAGTTGATAATGGTGGTGATCTGCTCATGTCAATCACCCTTTACTATTTTATATGAATATTGGCTTGATCTCCATTCTTCTACCTTGTGTGCCTTTGGAAACATTCTTTGGCTAAAGCATTTTACTCTACCTCCTGGGAGCAGTTCTCAATCAATGTCTTCTCAGACTTGGTGATTGAAAAGTCCAACTCTTCAACATTTGAAGCATGGAAAGTGTCTCTGAAGAGTGCATTTTGCTGTCTGCCAAAGACTCCAGTTAGGTTAAGCTCAAGATACCCGCTGTTGCTTCCTATCCTTTCTTATCTAATTTATTCATTCTCTGGCAGTGATTCAAGGGATCATCTCTGAAATAAACTATATACATAAAAATCTTTGTGTCAGGTTATTTTTCTCAGGAAATTAAAACTATGATATAGCATAAAAATATGAAATTTGACTTTATAATACAAAAATGAGATAGACTTTCAACAAAAAGATAACAAAGTTTGAAAATAAAATAACAAAAAATACAAAACACTAAAAAAAAACCTATGTCACCATACTGATATAATAAAATTTATACTTTAGGATAATAAACTTTCTAGAGATAAGTAAGGATATTTTCTAAACAAAAAAAAGAAAGATTTTAATTCACCAAAAGCTATATTATTCTTAATATGTATAACTTATGAAAGATATAATAATTCTCGATCTAATATATTTTCAAAATAGACAAAGCAAAATTAAGAGCATTCAAAAGAGAAGGAAAACATTCATAATCATTGTGGAAGATTTTAACATTACTCAAAATAATTGGGAAGATAAGTAGACAGAAAAACCAGTCTTCACTGATATATATATTTTTAAAAATCTAAGTAACATAATTAAGAAATTAAATAACACATTAAGAAATTGTGCAACATAGCTATTAATACATAATTAAGAAACTTGACCTAATTTATATATGTAGAATACAGCATTGAACAATGCAGAATTTACAGTCTTTTGAAGTACATATCGAATATTAACAATAATAAACATATGAGGGTTATAAAAAAGTCTCAATAAATTTCAAAATTTGAATTTATTTAAAGAATGTTCTCTGTCTAGAGTAAAATTAAGCTAGAAATTAATAATAAAAAACTATAAAGATGCCAAACTTCTTAAACATTAAACAACTTATTTCTGAATAATTTATAAATCACAGCAATAACCTATAATACACAATAAGAATAAGAAATATTTTAACTATATTGTAATAAAAGTACAACACATCAACACTTGTTTGACAAAGCTAAAACATTACATTAGTGAGAAATTTATAATGTTAAATCCATATATTGAGGAAAAAAGAAAGACTAAAAATCAGTAACGAAACCTCTATATCAAAAAGTTAGAAAAATAACAAATTTAACACAAAGTAAAAAAAAGCTAATAGAAAAGATAAGAACAGAATTTTATGAAATAGGAAATAACATGCCTTAGAAAAAAAATCATCAAAACCAAAAGTTGATTATACAAATTTAATAAAATTTTAAGATTTCTAGCAAAATTGATCAAGAAAAAATGAAGTAGAAAACTCTTATTTACCAATAAAAAAGACTAAATAAAAGCATATATAGCTGTAAACCTGCAGACTGTGAAAAAGGTACTAAAAGAATATCATGATAAACTCTTTACCAATAATTTGACAATTTACATATAGTGACAAAAATATAATTTACCAAAACTGACAGAAGAAATAAACTTGAATATTCTCATTGTAAACTGTTCTTGTAAACCCTTAACAAGAGAAAAATTCTGAAATACCCTAAATTAAATTACAGTACATCAGAGATGAGAAAGAGTTAAAAGTAACCCAATAATAGCAGTGGGCTAATTAACAATAGACCTATCACATTCTTGAATGTTTGTTTGAGCTTTGAATCAACTTTCAGGTAACTATTAGCTAGCCAAAAGATGCCACCATATCCTGCTTTGCATGAACTTTCAGCACTGTTTCCAACAACCAATCAAAAGCAGTAAATATGTTTTTCTTCCACACTGTGTAATACTAGAATTGCCTCTGCTTCACCTTTTCCCACCCCTTCCTTATCGGTAGCCAATGTAAATTCTTTCAGAATAACTTAACATCTTTCTTCTCCAAAGCATAATGTATAAAAGAGCCCATGAACTCGAGGACAATGGACATATTGCATTCTCCATCCAGTCCTGCTGCTATTGGTTTAGACTTCATGCCTCAGGACCTGGTCATTTTCTGGCTAGCATTTGGCCCAATAAATTCTTTCTTTTAGAAAAGCTTTTGGCCATGAAAGTATTTCTTTAACGTATCTGGTGCCAGGAGTCAGGGATCTGATCTTTGAAAGAGCAGAAATGGGCCTGGCTTCCTCTTGATAGAATGTGGCTCCCACAACAGTCCCGTTGTGACTCATTGGATCACAGTGTGTACATTCTCTCTGGCTCCTCTAAATTCTAGAATTGTGCACCCACACCTTGTGGTTGATGCACAAAGCTTTATTGAGCCAAGGAGGGTGATCCCTCAATAAAATATCCATAAGTGACTGTCCAGGATCCATGGCATTAGTACCATAGGAGGGGCTGTCCTTCAAGTAGTGGTTAGTACCATGTGGAGAGGTTTTACTTAACTGTCCATAAGAAGCACATAGGACATGTGGGAAATGGTGCCAGAGAAGAAGATTCTTCATCTGACTGGTGAGATATTGAGGGCAGTCAAAAATTCGGCAAAATAAGCGGCTGATTTTTCAAAATCTGATAAGAATTTTAAACCTCCTCAACTGTGAGCTACTCTCAGAGACAAAGATTCCTATCTTTTATTGAAGGTTGGTGCCTTCATTTTACATAGGAGGGATTTTCTCCTCAAGTTGGATGAAATTCCAGGATCCAACATGCAATAGAAATGCCATGGAGTTTGCTACCGCATGAGAGATTTTCCCCTGGTGAGAAGTACTCACTTTGTTGTGTGCTCTTTTGTTTTCTTTCCTTATCTCTGTCAGTTGTATTATTGTCATAAGAAAAAGATTTCATAGGAGCACACAGGCATTAATTTTATAAAATGTTGTCCAGGCCAGCCCTTGTAAACTTAGATAAGATTGTGGATTTCAGCACATTGGTGTCTATTTAAACAAACTTTACTGTGAATTGCAGGCATATGAGGTAAAAGCTATTGCTAAAGGAATCTTAACAGCCAAAACAAAAATGGTGGGCACAATTCAAGCATTTGTCATTAGGATGCTTGACACCTTAAAAAAAAAAAAGAAAGAGAAGAAAAAGGAAAGAAAAAGAAAAAGAAAAGAAAAGAAAAAGAAAAGAAAAGAAAAGAAAAGAAAAGAAAAGAAAAGAAAAGAAAAGAAAAGAAAAGAAAAGAAAAGAAAAGAAAAGAAAAGAAAAGAAAAGAAAAGAAAAGAAAAGAAAAAAGAAAAGAAAGTCTCCTGTGATAGGATATGTTGGTCTTGGAATAGGTTAGATTAACATCAGGTCACCTAGCAACCTCAAGGAAAATTTCTGTCCATCAAGGAAAAGTGTAAAACAGCACACAATCCCAAAACTCACAGCATATCCCCCTTAGGTTATTGGGCTGGCTGAAAAAGACCAAGGATTAGCTAAAGCTGTTAATGTGCATGTAATAAAAACCAGAATTTTCCCTCATTCTGAGAGTTGACTTTTTGATCCCTGCCATCTGGAAAATGCTCTTATTGGTGTGTGTTCAGCATTCAGTTGGGTAGTCTCATAGTTCCTGGTAGCAGTATCCAGAAGCACAAGATACCTGGAGTTTGTGACTGGATGGCTGTAATCTTTTGTCTGACCATGCCAGCTCAAGAGAATTTGTCGTGAGAAGTTCCAGTACAAAAGGAGCACTTGTTGTCCTCTTTTAATTGTCTTAGACTAACTCGGGGAATGAACTTTTTGGGTTGGTGAAGGCTTCATTCTTTGTATTCTCCATAAAGAGCCTTTTGCTTCTTTGGTTAATTTATAAAAGACTTATTGGTTTGCATTGTTATTAAAATTTCACTATTGCCAAAGAGATGATGAATTCTTTGAATAGGAAAAGCTTCTAAATTGAAAACTTTTTTAAAAAGTTCACACTGTAAACAGGTATTTTATTGGTGCCTATAAAAGGACCAAATTTTTAAAGGTGGACATAAAGAAATATAATGACTAGCCTTACAAAGAAGACCCAAGTTGGGAAGGCTTATTAAATTTGCTGTCTCAGCTTCCTCTCATGGGAATAAAAACATGTTAATTAGTGAGAGAATGGGGATGGCTGAAGGAAGAATCAAGAGGTAATTTCCAACAAGGTGGAAATTGAAAATACATATTAAAATATAAGATAAAAATATTGATAGGGATGAACCAAAGAGGAAACAGGAATGGAAGAGTCATAGAACTCATGTCAGCAGGGTAGAAACCTTTAGATAGTTAATAGGATTATAAATGTTGTAATATTTAAGCAGATATTACATAAAGAAGTGGTCTTTTTCACCTAAATGTTTTATAGGAATGGATATTATGTCTGGCTGGGGAATACTGCTACCTGATATTGTAAAACCAGACCAGCTGATTAAGTCCTAGTGGAAGGTATAGATAGAAATTTAAAAGTGAATGGAATTAAGAAAAAGTTTTAGTAGAATTGGTATATTTGAACAGGCATTTGTGAACTTGTGTCTATTTTATCTGATTGCATCGTGGTGATGGAAAATTTATCTGATTGGGGAACATTTCACTACCTGTTATTGCAAAACATAAGGTATATAAATCTCTTCAAACAATGTCAAATAGACAAGCTAAATGAGAACCAATAAGGTTTTCTGAGCTCACATAACAGGAACTAATAGAAGCAGATTTTTTTTAAAAATGTAACTTGAATATTTCTCTGTGCTTGTATTTCTCTACGATCTAAGAGCCATTCCTTTAAATGAAAGTGATTCTTGAAAACTGGGTAAATAAAAAATCCTAGGTGTTATCTCTACAAAAATTAGTAACTCCATTTGTGCATGTGATTTCTTTTTGTGATCTCTGTGCTTGCTTGTTTGCATATTTTATGTATAATATAGTACTTTCTACCTCTTGATGGTATTAATTTAAAAAACCACTTATTGGCATAAAAGAATTAAGCACTTATATAAATAACTTTGAAACGTTTTTAAAATATTTGTCATTAAATCTGTTTTCAGTTTGGTTTAATTAAATGGGCATGTCTTTAGAGTTATCAATATTAAATATAATAATTTTATTTTACTTGAGTTTACAAAAATAAGTTTGTTATTTATCTCTGCTGCAAAATCCATCAGTAGAAAAATTGCTGGCAATAATAATTGGCTTTGATATCTTGTGAAGTTTACATGGGTAATCTAAACATAATTTTTAAGATCTAATAAACTAAATATATGTAAGTGGAATAAAAGGTACTTAAGTGAAACATTTTACCAATAAATATGTGGTAAAATTATTTATCCAAAAAATTATTTATCACTTAAAATTATTTATCCAAATCTTTTGGTAACTTGAAACTTGAAAGTTTTGTTGAGTTAAATAATTAGTTAAATTATTGAATATCTAGATCATTTTTTAATTAGATAAAATTATTAAATATTAGTTGCTAAACATAAGTTTACCTACTTTTGGCTTTTTATTAAAGAGAATCTAAGAGATACATTTGAATCTGCTTATAAAAATGTCCTTTTTTGAAGAAGCATATATTTCTTAAAAAATTATTAAATATACTTGCCAGAAAAATAAACTGTTTCTAGAAGTTATAAAATGTATTTATAAATTTTTCAATGTAAAGAATGCTAATTGCTAACTTTTAGTTTTCAGTAAAAATTAAGGTTTCTAAGGTTTAAGAATTCTATATGGAATATGTGTTTTCAGTAAAAAAAAAAGGTATAAGGTATAAAAATGCATTCTTGCAAGAATTACAATGAAAGTCGTAGAAGGTTTATGAAATGGAATCTTGAGAAAAAGAATTTTATGTGTAGTCAAACTGAATAAAATTGGAATTAACTTTATTAAGTAAACTTTAATATCGAAAGTATGCTAATGCAGATTTAGAGTGTGGTTCTTTTTCTCTCTGTTATAAGAACAAAGTTTTCCCATACCATGGGTATGATTGTAATAAGATTTTAAGAAAAAATAAAGATTTTACCTTTTATTAAAATCATTTCCTGTGCTCTATATCATCAGGTCTTAAACTGCTTAAGTAAACAAGTATTCTTAATATTAAAAGAGTTACATTTTGCTTATAACTATTTAACTTTCTGTATTTGCCTATGAAGTCTTTGTCATCATGATTAAATATATAACTAAGTATTGTGTTAAAATGACCTATGATCTTATTGGACCAAATGTACTAAAACTTTTAAAATGTTGGCAAACTTTTCCCTGAAACTTCAAATCTGAAAATTAACTTCTGAGATTCTTCAGAAGAATCCCTGAAACGTTTCCAAGAAAATGTTTCTTTCTTTATAAAAGGGATAAATTTAACTAGTTAGGCCTATCTGCTATGTTAAAATCACATGAGAAGCATCATCAGATAATGACATGATAATTATGTTGCATCGTCATGCATATTTTATTATTAAAATGAATTTTCTAGATATTATGTCAAATCTTTAAGAGTTTACAATGTCCCAATGTGTTTTGATTTGCAATTATGGAGGAAAGCAAATTTCCTTGTCGACTGCATTGTGATCAGATTGTTGTGGGATTTTCTAATGGAGAGATAAGGCACGGAGGCTATAAGCAGGAAACGGCATTTATTGAGGCCTGCACTGGCTCAGCGGATTATCCAAAGGCTGAGCCCGATTGTAAGGATTGTAAAACTGCTGGGCAGTTTTATACCATCTTGTACTTCTGCATTCCTACACAGCTACAGATATCTCATATAAGGAAGGAGAACATAAGGAGAACAGCGATTGGTTACCAAACTATATAGAGATTGGCTTAATTGTTGAAGTGGGTTTTCGGACTGCCGCATCAACCAGAGAGTCCTGGGGAAGGGTGGGGGGTTGCAGTCAGAAACTAATTCATTATGGTTAAACAGGGTCAGGCTGCCACAAAATTTTTAAACATGCCATTTTAAGTCTTTTGTCATTTACAGGCAGTTATTGTTGTGCTCTGATGCTTTTGCAAATTTGTTTCATTTTCAGAAAGTTCCATGGAGAGCACTCTGACACTTTAAAACATCAGTTCTGATTAACTTTCAAATCATACTTATAACTTTCAAATCATACTTGTAAAACTTTAAGTAAAAACTTAAATCACAAAACTGCTAAGAAAAGATCAAGATGAAAAAGAATTAATTACATGGGACTGAATAAACTGATGAGGATGATTATACTTTTATTACTTTTTGTTTGAAATATTGCTGATTTTTTAAATCTTTTGTTTTACAAACATGAACTTGTTTCTCTTAAACTTCTTATAACAGAGCAATTTGTCAATTATACATCTGTAAGCAGAAATGAAACATTTATTTATTTTTCTCTAATCTTTCCAGAATTGGGAAACTCTTAGTATTTTTATTTTCATGTCAATACTGTCGGTTGCATAAAATCAATAAGAATCTGATGCAGGACAGGGCAAATTTCTCTGAGTGACAGGGAGACCAGCCCTGCACCGAGAGAAGAGGGTCCTTTGGCAGAATGGCAAAAGAATTCAGCACACATGCCAAAATTAGAGTCAAAGGAAAGTTTATTAGAAAATGAATAACACTCCACAGAGTGTTGTCTCCTCTCAGAGGAAGAGAGTGAGAGGGACAGTGAGAGAAACTGAGAATCAGAGTAAAGGTACTGAGAGGGACCCTGAGTATTTAGAGAATTCAGTTTATATGTCGTTCTTTAGTTCCAATTTCCTTTGACATGGACATACAGTGAGAAAGGGGAAGAGCATGCAGCATGAAAAGGTAAGAATATGTAGCATGAAAAGGTAAGCATATGTAGAATGAAAAGCCTGCTGGCAGTTCCCAGTCTTTAATTCATAGGTTCACCACGGTTTTAGCCATAGGAAATGACTCTTGGTTCCTATGGAGAATGAGCTGTGAGCAATCCCAGTAGAAATCTTCCCTTGTTCTGCAGGTGTCCTACTGGCCTGGCTGCAGGGCTGATCAGCACATAGCAGTCTCTGAATGTGGCTTGCCTCCTTCCTACATTAAATCCATTCTCCTTATAACAGGATACACTAGTTATATTACCAAGGCTTAAACTGGAATGTCATGTTTGAGAGACATGCATAAACTCATACATGACCAGACAGCCTTAAAAAACTAGATTGACTTATGAAAGCTAATAAAATGCCCCTTGAGAAAACAAGGTGGTGCCTTGCTTACAGGGTTCCCAGCATCCTAACTAGATGAGTAAGGAAGGTCACTTCCCAGCAGGTGTAAGAACCTCAGGATATTTGGAAAATCTCAAGAAAAGAGGAATTTATCCAAATCTACAGGTATTGCAGGTGAAGTCTGATTGCAAGGATATGGCTTGGCCTCTTAGTCTTGAGAGGTTACTATAGGTTCAATTGGAAGATTTCTTATTAAATATTCCAGCAAAGCAAATTTTAAAAACATACGATCACTATTCTTATATTTCTACAAATAATAGGTCAAGTTTATTAAAACTACATTTGTTTGCAAACAAATTAGTCTTAATTTGGCTATCTATGGTAAAAAATAAAAAAAGGGCGATTTTAGAGAGAAAAGCAGAAGCTGTAATACACATGTACGGATATTAAATTCTAGTCCTATTAACGTTTTTAAGGTTTTTGTTTTTATCTTTAAACTGGATTGAATCTTGAATTCTAGTTTCCTCAAATATCTGGTTGCAACTCTCCAAACTAGTATTTCCAATTTCTTTAAACACTGACTTTTTCTTGAAGCCCTTCAAACTGCTGCTAGACAACTGGACATAAACTGCAGAGAAATCACCACAACATGCTCAGATAATCTCTATGACTGATGCCAGCCACTTAAAAAAAAAAAAAAAAAAATTTGCCTGATATCATCAGAGACATTTCAAATCACAAAAATTGCTTTGAGCCTGATATCTAGAAATCTTTTTTACTGGCAGCCCTCTCTGACCAGAAATTAGTTTATATTTTTCCTTAATCATTAACCTTTCTTTTTCTTTTGTTTCCATAGAAGCATCTGTTGTTAAATACCTGATTGCTTGCTTACACAAGCTTAACTTTGGGAGCCCATCTGCTTTACTACCTTCTGTAATGAGACATGTTTCAGGTTTAACTGAACTGACCTATTCTCAGTACTGAAGGATTGATTTAATGAAATATGGAGCAATCACCCAACTTAGCTTCTGGAATGTGAAACTTCTTATTCAAACTTCTATTCAAAGGTGAGACTAAGAGAGACCGAAGTTTTGCCACCTCGAAACATGCCTTTAGGGATATTGATTTTAAACTCATTATTTTTAAAGAAACAAAAGACTCAGAAAGTAACTGATTCCCATTCCTTTTGCCTGCTTAAAGGAACTCAGATAGAAAAATCTGTTTCAGGAAGGCAGACTTAGCATACTTAGTATATGAATTAACTGTGGCAGACATAAAGAAAGTGAACAAAACTTGTGTGTTGGATTCCCCTCTGTGTCACATTGGTTTTTGTAGCCCTGCAAAAGTTTGTTTTACCACAGGTTTGCTCTTTCTCATTGCCTACTTTGCCTTTGGAACCTAAGACCCCTAATTTCTTCTCCTTTGTCCAAAGCAGCATGTAAACCTTAGCTGCCTAATGTGTCCTAGAGTCTCATATCTTTGTGGAAACTTCATTATATACATATGTAATAAATTTGCCATTTCTCATTTTGGTCATTATCTTAGATGCCATGGCAGGTTTCAACAAGTTTCTGCAGAGGAACCAAGATAATCTAGTCAGCAACATTTTTGGATGGTTGCCAGCAGTGATAGGTTTGTTATTTAGAAAAATATTACAAGCTGGCTTAATAATTTGACTTTACCTTTTTTTGTAGTTATATGGTGTTGTGCCTGTTGCTTCCCCCAATTACATAAATCCATAAATCGAACTCCAGCTAACATTATGCTTGCTCAATAGATTGAACTACCCATCTATACCTTTCCATAAGAAGTTACTCTTCAAAGAAATTAAAGATCCTTTTCAGTGGTTGACTGATGACTCTCTCTCTCACCCTCTCATTGTCTATAATTGGTCTAAAACGTCTCATCATATGATGCAATTCCTGGACTTCCCTCCTCTGTGAGGCATTATCTGCTAGAAATAACCCTTTCTAGCAAGGTGGAAGAATGCCTTGAACATATAGGCCATGTGAGCATAATTAAAATCATACAGACATTAATCAGGAATGTTTCTACAAAAGATTTCATTGAAAAGGTTTACAGTAGGCTGAAAAATGAGAAAAAGAGATAAGAGTAATTAAACAGTTAATAACTATGGGCCAGTGAACAATAGAATGCTTATAATCCTGACTGTATGTTAGAGTTTAGAATCAATTTCTAGGCAGCTATTAGCTGACCACTAGATACCACCAAATCCTGCTATACATGAACATTCAGGACTATTTACCACAGCCAATCAAAAGTAGTACATACTGACCTGGCAAAATGGCATAGATGATAGAGGCTTTGTTCATCTCCTCTTGTAACTATATTAAAGTTGTGATGGAAACACAGAGCAAACAGCAAGCAGAGTCACTTGGGTTCTGGATTAACGAAAACCTACAACTAGGGAGAGAAATAAGAAATCACCTTGTAATGGTAGGAGGTAGGAGGGGGCAAAGATGTGATGCTCCTTAGTCCCGTGGTTGAGTAGGACAGAGGCTACAACAGCAGCAGCCAGCAGCTGCAGACATTCCTCTTAAAGGGAATGTGTTTATGAGCAGATTTCCATGGTGATAGTTCACTTATTCTGAGCACCAGCACTGGATCAGCTGCTCATGGGGCACCAGGGACATACGGGAAGACATTGAGTTGTTGGAGCACATGCCGGAGGCGAGACTCTCCTGGGCAGAACTGCTGGTGATATCCATTATTCTTCTGTTGAGCCCTCCTCCTTCCAGTATGCAGATGCAGTGCTGCCATAGCTGAAACGTCATCAAACTGAGTAATAGAGGTCATTCTGCCCAGAGGATTCCTTGACACTCTACCCCTTTCAATCTGCAGCCCTACCCAAGCCTCAGCCAGGTGTGTCCTTGGGAGTCCTGTGCCCCTTGCTGAGCATCTGCAAGACCCAAACTGGTGGCAACTGACCTCAGTTTCTGGCATGGCCTCTTGAGGTAACTATAAGCACAGCATCTGTGGATTGCTTGCTGAATCTAAACAGGTGGCCCCAGAGGGGCACAGCCTGGAGCTAAACTTGGCCTGCAGCTGAACCCCTCTCAGGACTGTGCCACTGGGTACCTACTACACAAAGCCATGCTAATAAAGACCGGAAGACTTAGGAGCTTGGCTTAGTACATAAAAACAGACACAGAAAGGCAGCTAATATGGAAAGACAAAGAAGCAGAATTCATAGGAAAGAACAGATCAGAGCTCAAGGGAAAATGGAGTGGAGGAATCTAACGGATGCAGAGTTTAAAACACTGGTTATAAGGATGCTCAATGAACTTAGCGGAAGAGTAGATGAACTCAGTGAGGACTTTAAAAAAGAAATAAAAAATATAAAAATACAAATGGAAATTATAAAAGAGAACCAGTTAGAAATGAAGAATACATTATCTGAGATAAAGAGTATATTAGAAGGAATCAACAGAGTGGATGAAGAAGAGGATTGAACAACTGATAGAGAGAATGGGGAAGCCAAGGACACTCAATCAGAATGTCAAGAAAAAAGAAGCTACAAATATGATAATAATTTAAGGAGATTATGGGACAAAATTAAATGTAAGAGCATCTGTGTCATAGGAGTTCCTGAAGGAGAAGAGGAAGAAATAAAAGTTGAAAATCTATTTGAAGAAATAATGATGGAAAACTTCCCTAACCTGTTGAAGGAAATAGACATACAACCTCAGGAAGCTTAAAGAGTTCCAAAGAAGATGAATCCAAAGAGGCCTACACCAAGACACATTATAATTAAATGCCAAAGTTTAAATACAAAGAGAGAATCTTAAAAGCAGAAAGAGAAAAGCAGTTAGTTACCTACTAGGGAGCACCTATAAGACTGGAAGCTAATTTCTCAAAAAAAACTATGCAGGACAGAAGGGCTTGGCACAAAATATCTAAAGTGATGAAAACCCAAGATCTACAACCAAGAATACTTTATCCAGCATAGCTATCATTTAAAGTTAAAGGACTGATAAAGAGCTTCTCAGACCAAAAACAAACAAAAAAAAACACTAAATGAACTCATCAGTACCAAGCCAGTATTATAGAAAATGTTGGAGGGACTTCTTAAAGAAGAAAAAGTATATATCAAAAACATGAAAAAGAATGGTAATAACTGCATATCTATCAACAAGTACCTCAAATAGAAAAGAATTAAGTGCTCTAACCAAAAGATAGAGTGGATGAATGGTAAGAAAACAAGACCCCTACATATGTTTCCCACAGGAGACTCACCTCAGATTAAAAGACACACAGAGACTAAGAGGAAAGGGATGGAAAAAAATATTGCCTTGATAAACCTAAAGGGTATTGTGCTGAATGAAGTAAGTCAGATAAAGACAAATACCACATAATTTCACATACATGTGAAATCTAAAGAACAAAATAAACAACAACAACAAAACAGAAACAAACTCATAGATATAGAGAATATTTTGAGGGCTACTGGATGGGAGGGGTGTTGAGAGGAACATGAAAAAGGGTAAAAGGATTAAGAAGTACAAATGGATAGTTACAAATAGTCATGGAGATATATAGTATAGCAAAAAGAAAGTAGTCAACAATGTTGTAATATGTTAGGGGGAAGAGAGGAACTAGATTTAGTGCGGTGATAACTTTTTGAGTTGTATAGGTCTCTAACCACTATGCTTTAAACCTGAAATCAATATATTATTGTATGCCAACTATAATTGAATTAAAAAAAACTCATTGAATTGTACAAGGTAAATATGAGCAACTAATTGTCTATTATGTTTTAATAAAGCTGTAAAAAAAAGTAAATATTTCTTATGGACTGTGCACCTATCCTAGAACCCCCTCCACTTTACCTTTTCCTGCTCTGTAGCCAATGTAATTTTTTTTTCAAAATAATTTACATCTTTCTTCTTTAAAACATAATGTATAAGGAGCCCACCAACTCTTGAATGGCAAACATATTTCCTTCTCCATCTAACCCTGCTACTGCCATTTATTTAGACTTCATGCATAAAGACATGGTCCTTTTCTGGTTAGCATTTGGCTCAATAAACCCTGATTTTTAGAAAATCCTTTAGCCATAAAAGTTTTTAACACCTTCCTTTAAGAAAATTTAGGCTTTGTTGATTTGACCAGTGAATTCTTTCAAATATTAAAGTATTAAATCATATTGATTTTACACTAATTCAACAGCAAACAACAATGAAAAAAAGGCACATACTCAAAAACTCTTTGTGATGTCAGTGCATGCCTAAAAAGAACAAAAAAGAAAAATGACAAATCAAGCTCTTTCATGAACATAGATGTGAATATCTTAAACCAATTAGCAAGTTAATACTTAAAACATATAAAATTATGTTATATATTGACTAGTTTTATTAAACTAAAAAATGTGGTTTAAATAAGAAAATTAATTAACAATAATTTACCGTATTAATAGAAAATGAAGCAAGTCATCTAATAATTTCAGAAGCGTATAATAAATTTCAATATTGATTATGAGAAAAACCATTAGAATCTAGGAATAGAAGGCAGTCTTCTTAAACTGATAAAGACTATAAAAACATTAGAGTGGACTTTGTTTTGTTACATTAAAGTAAAATTATAAAAATATTACAAAGAACTAGTTTTTAGGTTACCACTTTGTGTTGCCTTAAGGTCAATGCACACGAGCATATATTGTGAAACAGTTTTAATTAAAGTGTTCAATTTGTTTACACGTTGCTATTTTCTTTTCTTTTTCTTTTCTTTCTTTCTTCTTTCTCTCTCTCTCTCTCTCTCTCTCTCTCCTTCCTTCCTTCCTTCCTTCCTTCCTTCCTTCCTTCCTTCCTTCCTTCCTTCCTTCCTTCCTTCCTTCCTTCCTTCCTTCCTTCCTTCCTTCCTTCCTTCCTTCCTTCCTTCCTTCCTTCCTTCCTTCCTTCCTTCCTTCCTCTCTCCCTCTCTCTCTCTTCCTTCCTTTCTTTCTTTTTTTCTTTCTTTCTTTTTTTCTCTCTCTTTCTTTCTTTCTTTCTTTCTTTCTTTCTGTTACAATATAATAATCTTCCATGATAAATATTGTGAAGATCTTTCTTCAGGGATAAAGTTCTTTGCCTAAAATTAACTCTAAATAAATCAAAGACCTAAAGATAAGACCTGAAACAATAAACTGCATAGAAGAAAACATAGGTACTAAACTCATGGACCTTGGATTTAGAGAGGAATTTATGAATTCGACCTCAAAGGCAAGGGAAGTAAAAGCAAAAATAAATGAATGGAACTTTATCAAACTAAAAAGCTTCTGCACAGCAAAAGAAACCATCAACAAAGGCAAAGAGGGAAACATTGAATGGGAGAATATATTTGCAAACATGTCTGATAAGGGCTTAATATCCAAAATACATAAAGAACTCATACAAGTCAACAATAAGAAAAATCCAATAAACAAATGGACTGAGGACCTAAACAGACACTTCTATCAAGAAGACATGCAAATGACCAACAGACATATGAAAAGATGCTCAACTTCACTAGCTATTAGAGATATGCAAATTAAAACCACAATAAGATACCACCTCACACCTGTCTCTGTTTATTCTGAGAAACATGATTGCTCCCAGATTACACTAGACAGTTTTTACTATGTATATATATATGTATTTATTTATTACTAAATATTGGTCTCGGCTTGTGGAAAGCTTATTTAAAAACCATACAAAATGTTATTTTTCCAATAACATATAAAGTGAATTAAATATACCAGAGAGCTCAATATTATAAAATATTAACATCTGTTTAGACTAAGATAACTCCTGTATTTGAAACATTTCATTTGAAATCCTTTCAGAAGCAATAATGCTCTAATGTGCTCTAAATTACTCTACTTTGAATTGCTTTTAGTCATTATCAATCAGATTTTGAAGCAACAACTACAAAAAATTTAAAAATGTCAAGACCACGAACTTTCTTATTTTTAAAGTCATTTTTGTCACATCTGAACTCTGGTTTTTAAAGTAGACAATAATCAACATGTCTGATTTTAGTTTCAAGTATTATGGGAAATTAATAGAATATTAAAATACTCTCATAAACACAAGTACATATATCAAGGTTGAGAACGTTAAAATTTGAACTTCAGTTAATTTACATGTTTATGTCAAAGAAGAACATTATATCCATAGTTCAGATTAAGTAATTGCTCTTAAAATCACTGAGGAATAAATAGCTTTCTTTCGGTCATAAACAATCAACATGTGTACAAAACTAAACATGCTTTTAATTCTTCTATCATTCTCTATTTTCCCCTTTTCCTTCTATCACGTCACACAAAATGTCTCATGGTTTTCAGTGTAAAAGTTTTGCAATTCTTTTGTAATTTATACTCTCATGTATTTTTTTATTGTTGACACTATTATAAATTGAATCGTTTACTTAATATTGGATTGCTCATTAAAGTTGTATAAACATACAATTAATTTTTATATATTGACTGAGTATCCTACACCCTTGATGAACTTGTTTATTGGCTCTAATATACTTTTGTGTGTGTGTGTGTGTGTGTGTGTGTGTGTGTGTGTGTGTCTGCCCTAGGACTTTATATGTACAGGATCATAGCAGATGCAAATATAGTTTTACTTCTTTCTTTCCAATAAAAATGACTTGAAATATGGTTTTATAAAATAATCTGCTTGCTCCAATCTTGTTTTTGTAGCATTAATATATTGTATAATATTTTGCTGCACAATAACTGTAACATCTAATTATACTACTTATTTATACATCTTATATATCTTAGCAATTCAAGTTATGTGACACATCACAGATATTGAATAAATATCCATTATATGGTTGAATTACAACGTTCCAAATAAAATTAAAAATTAGCACATTTTGTATTTTGCAGTATATATCAAATAAATACAAATAACGAATTGGCAATTTTGTAATTTTGAAGCTACCCAGTAATATGGAATCAAATAATAAAATTTTCTGTTCCACTGGGCTTAATATAAATTGTTTAAACCAGCTCTGGTCTCACAAATTTAACAATTTACCCATAAAATGAAGGTCTCCTAATTTAAACTCATTTAAAAACAGAGTAATAGCAAATAGGTCTATAAATCTAGGTTGTCATATATAGCGTAAGGACACAGCTGTTCATGCAGTCAAGTTTACAGAATATAGTGTTCATCTTCACGGAGCAGAATATGATGAACAGCTGTATGAAGCAGTTTCTCCTGGACCTTCAATTCCCATTGGTAACCAGTGATGCTTCCTGTGATAGCTAGCCCTCACCAGGGCAGGGGAAACCACCACATTCCTACTATGTCAGTGATCTTTCACACTCAGCTGAACACAACATTTTAGAGGATTATAATATTTGCTTTAAATTTTATAAAATGTCATCTAAGTGATACATGTTTCATTTTTTAGCAAGGCTTCTCTTTATACACTCATTAATTATTTAAAAAATAATTAAAGATTGGAAGAATAAACCGTTATGACATGAGCGAGTCTCAATCAATCACCACAATCATCATAATGGTAATATAGCCTAAGAACACAGTTTAAACATTTTAAAATTTGACTTTTTATCAGAAAACAGCAAGGTTACAAAAGGAGAATTTCTACAATTCATCAAGGATGGAAAATATGCATATTTATTTTTAAAGAACATAATATGTATCTATATACTATAGTTTGAATTAAAGCTATTTAAATGTCTTGATTCTTGCAAATGCAGCTATCATTTGAATATAAAATACAGTACTCCCCCTTATCTACTCTTTTGCTTTCTAAACTTTCACTTACCTGCTATCAGCCATGGTCTGAAAATATTAAATAAAAAATTCCAGAAATAAACAATTCATAAGTTTGAAATTGGACACAGTTCTGAGTAGTGTGATGAAATCTCACAGTGTCTTGCTTCATCTTGCCTGGGACATGAATCATCGCTTGTACAACATATCTATGTTGTACACATTACCTGTCCATTAGTGATTTAGTGGCCATCTTGGTTATCAGATCATGGTATTGCAGTGGTTGTGTTCAAGTAACCCTTTTTTTTATTGTCATAATTGTTTCATTTTATTATTATTTATCATTGTTATTCTCTTACTGTGTTTAATTTATAAGATAAACTTTGTCATAGGTATGTAGGTATAGGAAAAAACATAGTGTGTGTGTGTGTATATATATATATATATGTATATATATATGTATATATATATATACATATATATATATATATATGTTTTGATATAATCTGTGTTTTCAAACATCTATACTGGGGTGTCTTGAAATGTATCTCCCAAGGTAACGGGAGGACTACTGTATATGTTAAGAAAATAATGTTGCAATTTAGAGCATCAATTCAGGAAATAACTCTTATACTTTAGCTAGAGTATCTAAAATATATCCAATAAAAAGCCAGCCTGCAAAAAGATCCCTATCTACACTCTTGATTTTTAAATGAATATAGCTTACTTAAAAACTGGCTGATTTTAAACAGCCATCATAATCTTTTATTCCAAAAGGTGTTGTTAGTTTCCATATGACTCTATTATATTATTTTATTATTTTTTAAATTTTTTCTTATACAATATTGGTTTGTATATTGTTTCGTATACTAGAGCAGCAGTCCCCAACCATTTTGGCACCCAGGACTGGTGCTCCTACAGGAATCTAATGTCTGATGATCTGAGGCGGAGCTGAGGTGGTGATGTTGGCACTGGGGAACAGCTGCAAATACAGATAAAGCTCTGCTGCTCACCTCCTGCTACGGGACCCAGTTCCTAACAGGCCACAGACCAGTACCATTCCATAGCCAGGGGTTTGGGGATCCCTACTCTAGAGCATAAGGTCAGTGAGAATAATGACTATTGTCCTAATTTTGTTCTTTTTAAAAATCTTTCTGGTGTATGCTATATTTTTATGCATAAAGTAAACACCCGATCCACAGTTGATTACTTGATGACAGGCAAGTTAAAAGCAATTTTCCCCCTAAATTTAACAGGTATAACTTACAGCTAGATATATATTGCATACCCAAAGACCGCTAACCTCAGTTATCTTCTGGAGGCATCTAAGATTTTACTTGTCACTACTCGCACTTTAGGGGCATAAAATCCCTCTAGTCTTCTCCAGCATGACTATAATCTTAGGTCACCTCCACCATTAGCTCCTCCATTTTCACATAGTCTCCATTACCTTACAGGTGTGTTGCCTTTATTCTGATTCTTCCTCCCATTGTAACCATTCTCAACCATGCCACTGTAGACTTTGGAACTCTTTATTTACGGCACATAAATATTCCCTAACTCAAAGCCCGTTAATTGAACACAAACACTTTAACTCTTTGCTCTAACATCAGCAAGTCCCCACCTCTACTTTTAAGGCAAAGCTTCTCAATAAAAATACTTCACTTATTGTTTACTCCCATGGCTACATTTAAACTATCAGTCTCTACTAAAATGCCAGAGAGCCTCTTTGTTCCAGTCTTACAAAATCCAGTTAATGTCCTTCTATTATTCTAGTTATTATCATTTATTAATCCCCTAGGCTCTCATAATCACTGAGGGATTTGACAATTACTTCAAAGTTTATATTCCATTTCATTATACTATAACTTCAAAGCTTCTTATTCTTCTGAAATAAAATAAACCATCACTCATTCTAGTAAAAAAAAAAATCCATTGTCAAACTCGGATTATTACCTAGAATTCTACCATCTCAGAAATGTGAAACTCCAATTAGTAAACTCTGTTCAACTTAATTTGTCAACATCTTACACTCTGTTATTCTTATTGCATCTGTTTTTCCATCAAAACTGAAATATTTTATTGTTGTAGAATTTCTATCATTCACATTTACGCTATATGTCCAAACAGTATTTCCATAACAATGTCTCATTTTAGTCATTTTCTTGCCAGTTACTCTAAAATACTTTACTTTTGATCTGCAGTTGGGAATTCACATATATGGAGAGCCAACTTAAGTTATACAGAGAATTTCAACTAACTCCTAACCCCTGCATTGTTCAAGAGTCAACTGTACCTAGTTTTTTAAATCTGATTTTTAAATCAGCCTGTAAACCTTTAAGTTTTATTAACCCAATTCCTGGTTTTCTCTAATACTATACTAGAGATGCTGTTTCTCTATAAATTCATGGTCTCTGATACCAGCTAGATCCTCAGCACTATAAACATTACTTTTTGAACCTCCCTTGTCACTTTCTTCCTCAAATGCCTATAATGGATGTTTCACACCTTTATCATTCTTCTATAGCCATCCATTATGCTATCTATATTCCAGTTCTTTTCTCCATACGTCATATTTTGTTAAGAAAATTGAACATGTCAAGAAGTAAATTGATTTACTCATATCTTCTCAGAATCTTTCTTATTTTACCTGCCATTGTAATTTCTGTATTTTAAATAGTATATAATAGTAATAATAATAGTATGTAATTTCTTTTCCACAGATTATAGATATGCATTATTTCCTATACTAGAAATTTTGAAATAACAGTAACAAATCATTTCACTAGGAACCTTCTTCAAGTTGCTATCAGATCTTTATTATTTATTCACAGAATTTCAAAGAATAATATTCTCCCTGGTTTCACTTAGTAATTTTATCCTCCTGAATCCAGTACAATTCAACTTCTCCCTTTAAAATTCTGCAAATGGCATTATAAAGAGATCATCAGTGCTTTCTTAATAGTTAAATCTAAGAGATTTTCTCAGTCATTTTTTTTTTTCTTTACTATCTTGGATTTTTGTCTTTTGGACCATTTCCTTCTTTGAGACACTCTTTATACTCTCTTAGTTCTTTATTTTAATAGACAGCATACAGTTGGGTCTTGTTTATCTACTCTGACATTCTTTGTATTTAATTGGTATTTTAAACCATTGACATTTAAAGTAATATTAGCATAATTGGATTAACACCTAACATCTTCGTAACTCTTTTCTATTCATTGCGGTGGGATTTGTTTTTCCCATCTCTTTCCTCCATTTTTTCTGCCTTTTCTGGTTGTAATAAATCATTTTAAATGATTCCATTTAAACTTATCTTTTACTATATAATTTGTACTTTGTTTTTTAATAATAGTTTTAGTGACACTTTACAAATGATTGACATATATATATTTAATTGTATGTTTGCATTAATTTATTTTAACACAAGAAATACAGAGCCGATATCAGAACAGAGTCTTAAATCTGTGGGTAATTTTCTCTTTTGTATTGTTTTTACGCAACAAAGGCAGAAAAACACGTTTCACATTTATAAAATATGAAAGAAAATTCTATAGTTTTTTTTGGAAATATTGAAAAATATAAACTTTAAATTTCATTAGAATAGTATATAAACAAATAATAAATAGAAGAAAAACTTACCCCGAAGTAAATCTTAAAACAGTTAACTAAACATTCAATTCATATCGATTATTTCCATAAATATTTTTAACATGTAAAATTATTTTTACTAAAAAACATAGGACTTATTAATCATTTTAAAATGAAAGCAATTTTATATTATCTTTCAAATTTTAAGATGTTAATCTCTATTTACTGAAATTTATTTTGTGTTAATGAACGTAATATTTTTAAAAAGTTTTAGATTTACCCAAAGTCTGAAAAATTTCCAAGATAGCTCATACAATTTTCTCTATTAGCATATTATTATTATTCATTTGTCACAAATGAACTAACATTAATACAATATTTTTAACTATCCATATTTTATTCAGATTTCTTAAATTTTCCCTAATCTCCTTTTCTGTTCTAGGATTTTATTCAGAATATTACATTATATTTAGTTAACATTTTTTTAAAGTTTTCCCTTTAGAGTCTTTACTTTCTCAATCTTTCCATTTTTTGATGATCTGACAGTCTTGAAGAGTATAGGTAAGATATTTTGTAGAATATTTCATAATTGATATTTGTCTAATTTTTCTCATGTCAGTTTGGGTCTCTGAGTCTCTGGGAAGAAGGCCAAAGAGGTAAAGTGCCATTCTCAAACCTCACATCAAGGTGAACATCAAGGAGAACAAACTAACAAAATGACTTATTATTGTCTATGTTGACCTTGATCACCTGGCTAAGGTGGTGTTTGTCAGATTTCTGTACTGTAAGGTTATTTTTAATACCCCTCCTGTATTGTACACATTGGCACCAAGTAACCATGTGCAGCCAACAATTAATGGGGAAGGTATGCTCCATCTCTTTGAAAACAGAGTTATCTACATATATTATTTGGAATTCTGCATTGGAGATAATATGTTCTCTTCCATCAATTAATTAATTGTATAAATGTATTTATGTATGCATGAGCACAAACAAAATAGCATTTATTTTATTCTATGGATTATAATCCAATATTGTGTTATTTATTTTTGTTCAAATTGTCTCAGTTTTGGCCAAAGGGATCTCTTTCAGTTGACTCCTATGCCTCTTTGACATACTACTGTTATTTTATGCATGTATATGTGTGTTTTGTCAGTACATATGTGTGTTGTACTTTCTTACTTCCTACTACCACAAAATGTTCCAGGCTTATTTTGTATATATTGTGCCTCATTCTAGAAATCAGTCATTTCACCAACTATGGTTCCTTAAATTGGTGAATGGTGTTAGAAACCAAGATATGGATGCTAAGTGTGCTAGTGCTACTGGCACATGATTGTTTTCAGGCTCCCTTAAACTGACAGTACAAGGAGATATTTGTATGTATAAATATTATTATATGTATACGTCTGTATTTATATTAAGATATACATAGGTTCATACCGATATCTTTGGCTCTAATGGATTACCATATGAATCATTCTAATGTTTTACCTAGCTTGGTACTAACCTCCCACTCCAACAGTGAGAAACCTGGCTCCTATCTTTCTCCATCCATTTAAATAATTGTTCTACTCCAGCATACATATATAGCAGTTTCAGAATTGTTAACCTATACCCCATGAAAAACAAGTCTATCAACTAGAGTAAAGTGCTTAAGTACAGTTTATTATTGCTTTTATCTTACAGACTTTACTCATTTACCAATGAACTTAAGTCAGCACCCTTTCCTCCATTCCTTTTAATGAGATTGTTTAATAAATTTTAATAAATCTTTTATCACATTCTGCATTTTATTTTAGGATCCCACTAGCCCTTAATGTTTTCTTTTTAAATTTGCATACATTAAAGTTTACTCTTCGCACTATGAATATATCCACCATTACAGTATCATACAGAATAGTTACACTATGATAAAACAAACAAATAAACAAACAAACAAAACCAAGGGTTTTTGGTCAAGACGGTGGAGTAGGCAAATGCTGTGCTTACCTCCTCCTGTGATGATATTAAATTCGCAGCTAAATTATAGAACAATCAATCTGAGAACCATCCGAAGATTAGCTGAAAAGAGGTCACAACAAGACTGGTAGGAGGGGCAGAGATGCAAAATGAGCTGGCCCCATACCCACATGTAGTGGTAAAGAATTGGGAGGAATATTTTGCCTGCAGAGGTTACCTCCTGAAGAATGAGGGGTTCCAAACCCACACCAGACTTCCAAGGCTGGAACTCCAGTGCCAGGAAGAGGAGCCCCCTACAACATCTGACTATGAAATTCAGTGGGGATTCCGTCCTTCTGAGTGAGATAAATGATGGCTTGAAACCCAAGCATCCCCTTAAAGGGTTCATGTTCTTTCACAGTCACTCCCAGGCACTCACCCTGGGCTTTAGTAGAAGGACTTCAGCTCGAGGGGATGGAAAGAAGTACCAGAGACATACAGGGAGAGACTGAGTTGTGTGGCTTCAGGGCAAGGGCTGGAGGGAAAACCACCATTGTCCCTAAGTTCTTAAAATTTTTCTTTAAGTTTGGAATTTATTTTGTTGACAAACTTTGAGAATGTTTGAACTTAGCAAAATAACCTTTGGACTGGCCTAAACCAATATTGTCTAACAAATAGTTATAAAGCCTACAGGAAAGCAGACATTGTGACTGCAAAGACTGATGATTATAAACATTTTTTTTTTAGAATCAGTAAATAGCTAATTAGCTAAAGAGTAACTCAGCTTATTAGCACCAATAGAAATCTCTTTCTTCTATTCATGTAATTATCTTTTTTTCTTTTTCCATGAAAAACAAATAAAAACAAAACAAAAACAAAAATACTTTGCCTTCACCCTGTAATTGGGACACTATTTGGGTTTTTGCCTGAATCTGTGCTTTCTAATTTGTATTTTTTTATCTCAAATAAGCACGTGTTGCCTCTCATTTTGCCTTTTTTTTTTTTTTTAGGTTAACATTTGTTACCATTGTAATATAATACATGGAATTCAGAATTGCTATAGATCGTACAGCTAGTAATTGATAAAGCTGTATTTGGGTATGTTTGCCTCCAAAAACAGAAGGCCCTTCACTTTACCACACTGACACCAGTTTCATGACAATGTTAGTGAAAACTCATTACCACATGAGGTTTTATATAAAGGACTAGAGAAACATGTTTTTATTCCTACTGTTTTCCAATTAGATCTGTATGCCTCATTTAGTTGCTAGGAAGATCAAAGAATATATGGGACCACCTCTGCAAATAATAAAGCACAATTGCTATCCTTAAGATATTCAGATTACTTTATGGCTAGAACTCCCATAGCTAAAGACTTCTTTAGCTACTTAATCCACTAGGTTAGAACATATATTTATTATGTATGTTTTACAAATATTAAAATAGCTAACTATACAGCAGTTAGTATTATTATCTATTATATGCCAGACACTGTGTTAGAAGGTTTTAAAAATCATTACAGTAAACCTAAATGATAGTTATTGGTTGTGTTTTTAATTATTTCTATCCTGAATTTTAGAAAAAATGAGATTTAAATTTCAGTTAATTGCTCCAAGTTACACAGATAGTGTAACATAAAGGTGAGATTTCAACCCATACACTCTAAGTTTATAGCTACAAAGCAAAATTATAACATAGGGTTAGATTTATATATTTTATATTCATGTAAACCACTTAATGTTTAATTATTGTCTTAAGCTGTAGCCCAGAAAATATATTATATAAATAGTTATAACAAGTCTTGAGAGGAAAAAAATAATGGCATATATGATAGAGGCTCTGTTCATCCCTCTTTTGACTAAATCAAAGTTGTGACAGAAACAAAGAGCAGCAGAAAGGAAATATTGCCTGGGATCTAGATGAACAAGCCAAACAACTGGGGAAACATCCAAGAAATCACCCTGCAATGGCAGAAGTAGGATGAGGTGAGGACATGGGTCTGCCTGGTCCCAAGCGGCTGAGTGACATGGTGGCTGTGGCAGCGGCAGATGCCTCTTAAAGGGATCTAGCAGATTTTTGCAGTGATGGACCTGCTTGCTCTGAGCACCAGTGCAGATTCGGTTGTGCACAGGGGCACCAGGGGCTTATAGGGAGACATTGTCCAAGTGAGGGCCAAGGAAAGACTCACTATGCACAGAAGTGCTGGCAGTATCCATAGTTCCCTGTTGAGCCCTCCCCCTTTCCAGTGAGCCAGACACAGCGCTGCCATAGTCCAGACGTCATCAAACTGGATAACAGAGGATTTCCTGAAATCTCACCTCCTCCAACTTGCAGCCCCGCCCAAGCCACATCCAAGTGTATCCTCAGCTGAGCAGTACTTAGACTCACACTGGAGGCAGCTGGCCTCGGTTTCTAGTGTGGCCTTTTGAGGCAACTATAATCACAGCATCTGTGGATTGCTTGCTGAATCTTAACAGTTGGCCCCAAGGGGCACAGGCTGGGGCTAAACTTGGTCTGCTACTGAACCTCTCTCAGGACTGTGTCTCTGGAGACCTACTTCACAAATCCACACTAAGACCAGGAGTCTTAGGAGCTTTGCTTAGTACATAGAAACAGACATGGAAAAGCAGGCAAGATGGGAAGAAAAAGAAGCAGAAACCGTATAAAAGAACTGAACAGAGATCCAGATATAATGGAGTTAAGTAATCTAACAGATACAGAGTTCAAAACACTGGTTATAAAGATGCTCAACGAACTTTTGAGAAGTGTAGATAAATAAAGTGAAAAGTTCATAAAAAACATAAAAATGGAAATGGAAATTATAAAAGAGAACCAGTCTGAAATGAAGAACACATTATCTGAAATGAGAAGTATATTAAATAAAATAAACAAAGGAATGAACAAAGTGAGTAAAGAAAAAGATCAAATATCCTATCTAGAGGATGGGAAAACCAAGAACACACAATCAGAATGGCAAGAGATAAGATGCCAAGGCTATAAAAGTAATTTAAGGAGCCTATGGGACACTATTAAGAATCAAATATCCATCGGATCATCATAACTGAAGAAAACCAAGATGTTGAACAGCTGTTTGAAGAAATAATGATGGTAAACTTCCCTAACCTGATGAAGGAAATGGACATAAAACCCCAGGAAGCTCAGAGAGTCCCAAGAAAGAGGAACCCAAAGAGGTCCACACCAAGACACATAATAATTAAAATGCTAAAGGTTAAATACAAAGAAAAAATATTAAAAGCAGCAAGAGAAAAACAGATAATTACTTATAAGGGAACACCTATAAAACTGGCAGCTTATTTCTCAAAAGAAATTATGCAGAACAGAAGGGATTGGCAAAAAAATATCCGACAGGATGAAGACCCAGGATCTACAACCAAGAATACTTTATCCAGCAAAATTATCATTTAGAGTTGAAGGATAGATAAAGAGTTTCCCAGACAGAAATAAGCTAAAGAAATTTATCACCACCAAGCCAGTATTAGAGAAAATGTTAGAAGGATTTCTTTAAGAATAAAAAAAATCATGTATAAAAACAGAAATAAAGAAAGGTAACAACTACATTCAATAAGTATCAATAAGTATTTTAAATGGAAAAGAATTAAGTGCTGCAACTAAAAGATAGAGTGGCTGAAAGGATAAGAAAACAAGACTGGTACATATGCTGCCTACAAAAGACTCACTTCAGATTAAAAGACACACAAAAACTAAAAGGAGGGGAATGTAAACCGATATTACTTTGATAGACCTAGAGATATTTAAGTCAGATAGAGAAAGATAAACACTATATGATTTCATTTATATGCAGAATCTAGGAAATAAAAAGAACAAACTAATCAAAAACAGACTCAAAAATATAGTGGACAATTTGGTGATGGACAGAGGGGAGGATAGTTGGGGAGCAGGGAGAATGGAGTGAAGAGTTAAAGAAGTATCAATTAGTAATTGATGGATGGGTGGCATGGCATAGGAAATGCAGTTAGCATTAATATGTTGGCGAGTCAGGGGAGGGAGGGAGCAATTGTGGGGTTGGTTTTATGAACTGTATAGATGTCTAACCAATGTACTGTATACCTGAAACTAATTAAAATAAATAAATTTTAAAAATAAAAAATAGAAAATAAATAATTGTAACAGGTCTCAAAGGACTTAGCAAAATATTTTATGCAAGTAGTTTAAATTAATTAATTTTGTAATTAATAACATTCAAAGCACTCATTCTAGTGTGATGATATTGCATATGTTTATTGCAAATGCTAAAATTTATTATTCTTTCTATCATAGTATATAAAATTAACAGAAGCTAAAACTAGAAGTACCCGTTTTTTAAACAAAAATATTGGAGTGACATTAGTTAATAAAATTATATAGTTTTCAAATGTACAATTCAATAATACATCATCTGTATATTAATTACATTGTGTGTTTACCACCCAAAATCAAATCTTTTGTCACCATATATTTGACCCCCTTTACCTTTATCTGCTTTGTTCCTCCTGCCTTTGCTAGTTTTAATATGGCAACTTAAAGTCATGCTTTTACATTACGTCATGAAATTAAGAAATTTTTAAAACATGAAACACAAAATATAAGGAAAGAAAAGATCAAAAATATTAAAAATAGTGAAGATGAAATAGAAGTGCATGGAGACATTGAAAGAAGATACTTATGATGATGGATTTCAGAAAAAGTCAAAATATCACCTTATTCATAGGAAGTGGTGCAGTTTAAGTTTCAGAACCATCAAAACATTATAATAATGACAAGTATGAGGCTGATGAGGAACAATTTCCTGATTCCCATTTAATTTGGAATTTAAAAAAGCATTGTGACAGTTAAACTTCTATTCTCATATTTCTCCTCCCAGTTCCATAGTTGTCTTGAAAACAATCAGACTGCCATTATATTGAAAACCAGGCCACCTTGCAGTGACTAGAGAGGATAGGGTTTGAGCTCCTTCAAGCTCAACTTCCAAAGACTTGTAATTATTTGAATTATCTGATGATTCTGTGCAAGACCCCACTCACAAGGGTGATATTATTTGATTTAATTCAGAGCTTGCCCTGTAGGAGTTCACCTAGTCACCTAGTGTGAACAGCTGTTACTTTGAAGGTGTTTGACAAAAAAAAAAGAAAAAGTCAGAAACAATTGTTTAATATTGCAACCTCCATAGGTAGTGATTTAATAGTTGGGGAAAAATAAGAATAACCAAAAAGCTTCAAAAAAAAAGCTGGAGAAAGAGATCCAAAGATGATTTGAAAATTTTGATACATTCCTGAGAATCTATAAGGTCATATGTATATGCCTAGAAAGACCTGAGAAGATACTGAGCTCTTAGAAGAAGCACAGGTATAAACATTCATTAAGTAATGATTTCTTAGATATGACACCATAACCACAAACAAGTCAAAAAATTTTATTAAATATAAATTGGTCTTTACTGAAATAAAAACTCGTGTGCTTCAAAGGATATTGTCAATAAAGTAAAAAGACAACCCATAGAATGAGAGAATATATTTGTAAATCATATACTTAATAAGGGCCTAATAGCCAAAATATATAAAGAACACATAACTCAAAAACAACAACAACAAAAAAACAAATAAGCCAATTTAAAAAGGTATAAAACATTTGAACATTTCTCAACAAAAAGATATTAAAATGGCAAATAAACACGTGAAAAAATGCTCAACATCATTAATCTTTAGGGAAATGCAAATCAAAACTAAAATGAGGTACCACTTCACATCCACTAATATGACTAGAAAAAATAGACAATAACAAAGTGTCAGATGTGAAAAAATTGAAACTCTCATAAATTTCTAATGGAATATAAAATGATGCAGTACTTTAGAAAACAGTTTGCAATTTTCTTAAAAAGGTAAACATAGAGTTACTATATGACCCAGCAATTCTATTCTTAGATATATAATCAAGAGAAATAAAAGCACATTCACACAAAACTTCTACGTGCATATTCATAATAGTGTTATTCATATTAGCCGAAAAGTGGAAACAACCCGAATGTGCATAACTGATAAAAGAATAAACAAATTGTGATACGTTTATAAATAAAATGATATTTGGATATAAAAAAGAAAAAGGTATTATAATCTAACGGTATGAATGAACTGTTAAACCATTGTGATAAGTAAAAGAAACTAGACACAAAAATTCATATATTGTATGATTTAATTCATATAAAATATCCAAAATAAACAAATCCATAGAAGCAGAAGGTAAATTTGTAATTGCCAGAGTCTGGGGAGAAGGGTGTAAGGAAAGGTGAGTGCTAATGTGTATGGAGTTTCTTTTTGGGGTGATAAAATTGGAATTATATAGTGGTGATAGTTACACAACTTTTTGAATATACTAAAATCCACTGTATTGTACAGTTTAAAAGAGTAGATTTAAAAATTTTATTATGAAAAATATGAAATATAAGGAAAAATGAAACTCAGATATACAATGAGTGTGTCCAAGGAAAGAACTAGAATAGTAAAACAGAAAAAAAAAATTATTACATCTACTATTAAAGAAAAATTTCCAGACATAAAGAATTATTTGAATTTTTATATTTAAAAGAAACACTATATGTGTAGGAAAGAAAAATGATACTAAAAAAGCAACACTAAAATATAACCTCATGAATTCACTTAAAAATTAATAATTTGAACAGCTATATAAGATATTATACTTCTTATAAAAAGACAGGACTCAGCTATACCTACATTCTTCAAGGTTAGAATACCTTAGAGCAAGGCCTACAAAGTCCTCTGGGAAAGAAATAATGGTCCAAGAATTCCATGCCTAGTTAAACAATAGTACAAATGCAATGTCAAAATTAAAACAAAACAAAATAAAACAAATACCTAAAATATGAGTGCCCGGGGAGCATTATTCATATAAATTTTTCTTTAGAAAGCTATTAGAGAATGAACATCAGCCAACCAATTAGTGAATCAAATTATTATAGCAAAATTCCAGCATTGAGTTCCAGCACATATAATTATTTGACAAAAGTAAGACATAACTATGAGAATTTTGATTACAGAAAAATGTAAAAATTGTTAACACTGATGATGTAAAAATGACAGAAAATTTCTAAAATTAGAGGGGAAAGAAGATAGGAGTTTCTGTACATCTTTGTTTTTTTTTTTTTAATAGCTTGTTGACAGAGATATAATTAAAAGCTGTTAAGCTATATGACAAATTATACATGTATTAATGTTATAAAGATAAAAATAATATAAGCAGTTAAGTATGTTGGTGGAGAAAATAATAAAAACATTGTGCAGAAGCTTACAATCTTTTTCTGAAATTCTTATATCCTAACATTTCTAAAGACTGTAATTATTTAAATTACCATTCAGGTCAAAACTTGATTTGAATGTGAGGCTGCATGAATAATCATACATTTTACTATAGTAATATTAACGTGCTTAATTCTGTATATTGATAGGTAATAAATACATGGGATCAGCATAATGTTATCTTCCTAAAATTGTAAAAAATTTAGTTCTGGACATGTGGCTCCAAGGGTTTTGGCTAAGAAAGTTTTATATTAATTCCATCATTTTATACAATATGAAACAAATAGATATCATATAAAAAGGTGTAAAAATATTTTTAAAGTTGTGATCACCTTAGGTAGCCAGTAGGGTAAGTAGTAATACATAGCAACATTTTAAATAAGAAAATCCAGAAAGCCAAATGTATGTAAAATATATTTTAAAAACTATAAAAATAGAAGTCGCAGAAGAACATATTAGCAAACACATAAATCAAACACACTTATATATAAAATAATATAAATAAGATAAATTTATATACTAAAATAAAAAAATAAAAATTGAAATTTAAAATAATATCTAACTTTAAGTTGTAGATAAGCAATAGCCATAAAATAAACAAAAAGTGTACAAAAAACATTCCAGACAATAAAAATGACAAAAAGAACCCACGCGTATCATAACTTTAGTAAGGTAAGTGATTGAATTCAGGATTATAAATAAACAAGTAAATATCTGATATAAAGAAGAGTACTTTACAATGATAAGTTTTGTAATCCACAATGCAGATCTAACAGTTATGATTATCTATGTGAGAATAGCATAATATCGACATTATAAAAGTGACAACTACAGGGAATACAAGAAAAGACAGAATATATCAGCTATAGGAGATAAATTCACCTTTCTAAATTTGTGGCAGATAAAATTGATCAAAAATACATAAGGTTAGGTGCCATGCTAAAAGCCAAAATGGCTGCCCCATGGAAGCCAGCACTATACAGCTAGTGAGGGTTGAGAAAGAAGCTTCTGTGGGAAAGGGAGAGGACTCTGGAAGAGCCATGGACAGGACCAACGCCCCCTGAGCAGCACAGTTTTCATAGGAAATCAGATATCCAACAAGAATTAACAAAATTAAGAAATATAGGATCTTTGGAAACATGGCGGAGTGAGAGACATCTCCAGATCTCTACCCTTGAACAATAAGCTGAACATCTAAAACTCAACAAAAAACACCCAAACTGCACGCCAGCACGTCTGAGTGTAGGATCTGTGTATAAGAGCTACCACAGGTTAGAACCCCAGGTATCGGGCGGTGGACGGGGAGTAAAAAAGAAGCTGCCTCTCCCAGCCACCGGAGCTCCTTGTAGGAGGAGGGGGAGGGGTGAAGGTGCAGCGAGTTGGTGCAGCAAGTTCCCTGAACATTCCTGCCTGGGATAGCTGTGAGCTCCCTGTGGCCTACTGGCTGCAGAACCCAGTCATCAGGGCAGAAAGCAGAGAAGTAGGACAGGACCACAGAGAATCAATAGCTGATTTTTGCCAGCCATAGTTGCAAAATCGAGTCTGAGCTGCAGCCCCCAGCTCCCAACCCAGAAGGCCCTTCCTGCCATGCCCTCCAAGACCGATCACTGCAGAGCCCCAGGGGAGCAAATGCTGAGCAAACGCTGCCAAGACTGTCGCTGACATGGAAAGGGACTGAAGCTGAGGGTAGCGAGCGTGATTAAATATTTACAAGAAAATTTAAAAAGCGTTAGTAAGATTTTATATAAAGCAGGGATCCAAGAGGCTTAGACGCCACCTACTGGAAGCCAAAAGAAAAGCACCTTGTTTGCAACTGGCTAAAGAGAGACCTTTATATAACAAATCTTTCTGGAAAAACAACAGAATACACTTCAATTAATGCCCATGCCGAGAAATATTCCATTAAACACCATAAACAACCAAAGTGACAAGGCATCTCAGAAAGAAAGAGAAAAATCTCCAGAAAATGAGCTTACAGATATAGAAATATGTGACTTAAATGGCAGAGAATTCAAAATGGTACTTCTGAAAAAACTCATTGAGACCCAAAACAACTCAAATCAACAATTTCAGGAATTGAAAACAACTAGATGAGCAGAGCAAGGAGATTGAAACCCTTAAAACAAACAAACAAACAAACAAAAACAAATAGAACTTCTGGAGATGAAGAACACACTGCAAGAGTTGAAAAATGAAATAGCAAGCTCAGGAAATAAACAATTCATAAGGATCAGTGATATCGAAGACAGAAATCTAGAAATAAATCAGAAGGAAGAAGAGAGAAACTTAAGAATGAAAAATAAGAAAAGAGAAATTCAAGAACTAGCTGATACCATCAGAAGAGGAAACATGAGAATAATGGACTTTACAGAATTTGAGGAAAAGGAGCAGGGAGTAGAAAACATTTTCAGACAAATAGTGGATGAGAATTTCCCAAATCAAAAGAATGAACTGGAGCTTGGAATTCAAAAAGTCAACAGAACACCCAAATATCTCATCCCAAAAAGGCCTTCATCAAGACACATTGTATAAAGATCAACGACAAAGACAGAATTCTGAAGGCAGCCAGGGAGAAGAAAATGGTAACTTATAAAGGTAAATCCATTAGATTATCATAGGACATCTCATCACAAACCTTATAAGCCAGAAAGGAATCAAATATTTAAACTATTAAATGAAAAGAACTACCAGCCTAGAATAATGTATCTAGTTAAACTCTCTTTTAGATATGAAGGAGAAATTAAGACTTTTCTAAACACACAAATATTGAGGGAATACTCCACTACGAGGCTTGTACTACAGTAAATACTGAAAGGGGTCAGTTCACCTAAAACAAAATAAAAAAAAAAAAAAAAAAACATAATTAGGAGTAAAGCGAGTATTGAGCAAATAGAAACAGAGTCACTTGTGAGTCATTAAGACAATGGAATTAATAAATTTTATTTCTTTACACTGAGTCATCCCTTCAGCACTACAATTTGCTATCCTCGGATTCAACGCAGATCCACAGCGCTGATGTAGTACATGGTACATACTAGGTGTTTAGTAAAATTATTGGAAGAATCAAGAGAAGACATGTAACCCATGACTACAACTCAACTGGCAGTTTTGCAAAACAAACCTTATTTGCCAAAATGGCCTGAAATTGCTTTCTCTTACTTATTTCAAGGCCATGTTATAAAATTTCACAAACAAGGAAATTGATAGGACTTTAACATCATGTAAAATTTATAATGAAATGTTCTGTAAATGTCTTTAGAAATAAATAAAGTTGAGTTTTCTGTTTACCTAAACAATATTTGGATTTCCACCTCCAGTTACATTTTAAAATCTTGTGATAGACTATTTCTCCCATCATAACATCTCATTAGACATGCTTAAAATAAATACACATGTATTAAAAGTGACAAAAATATGAAACAATAGGTAACTCCAACAGTGACTCACTTGGGTATGTCAGCAACCCTTACTAAGAACAGGGAATTATAAGCTTAAATAATAAGAAGAGAATTGCTATAGCAAGATAGTAATAAATGTTCAGCATATATAGGGACAAAATGAGATAACAATGACTGAAAAGGAGGGGATTCAAAGATCCAGCTTCGCAAAGGGGAATGGAGATAAGGTGCGTACAGAAGAAAATGGACGACTGTATGGATAACTACCCTTTACACATTCATAATGGCAATCACACACCAAAGATCCAGAACTGTTGTATATAACATAAAACAAGAAGGGCTGGAGGGAAGACCCACGAAAGCCAACCAAAATAAAGAAAACAGAAGCACAAGAACAAGGAAGCGATGGAAACACTGAGCTACCAGAAAGCAAAAGATAAAATGGCTATAAGAAGACCTCTTATTTCAACAATCACCCTAAATGTAAATTGACTGAACTCACCAAAAAAAAGGAACAGAGTTGCAGAATGGATCAAAAAACAAAACCCAATCATAAGCTGCCTTCAGGAGACACATCTCAGCTCCAAAGACAAATATAGACTCAAAGTGAAAGGGTGGAAAATGATATTCCAAGTAAATGGCATTCAGAGAAAAGCAGGAGTAGTGGTACTAATAAGATACTGAGAGACACTTCATAATGATAAAGGGAATCATGCACCAAAAATACATTACACTTATTAATATCTGATATAAGTGAAAAGGAGATATTATTTATTAGTAGTAATAATTTATTAATAGTAATACCTAACACTAATATCAATGTGCAAAACACTAAGTGCTTCACGTAATTTACATAATCCTCTCAAAAATTCTGTGCAGTAAATGCTATTAATTTTCATTTCTTGAACTACTAGGAGACTTAAAACTATTTTCATAAACTGCACTCAGATTTACAAACACTTTTTGAGAGTTATTAAGATAGTCTGGAGGAATACTATTCTTTTTGGAAGGTTTTCTAGTTGTTGCATACTTATAACCATATTAAATAAATACTGACTTCAAGAATATAAGAGTAGGGGTGGCTCCATAGTGTAGCAGTTAGCACGTTTGCTTTACACACAGAAGGTCCTGAGTTCACACCACAGTGGAGCGACGGACCATGGTCTACAGCCATGCCACCTTGAACAAGCCTAATGTCCGATCCTGGAAGCTAAACAGGGTCGGGCTTGGTTAGTACTTGGATGGGAGACCACCTAGGAAGACCAGGTGCTGTAGACATAATTAATAATAAATAATAATGAAAAAAGAAATCATATCAACCATATTCTCTGATCATAATGCTTTGAAACTAGAGATCAACTGTGGAAAGAAAGCAGGAAGAACCACAAATACATGGATATTAAACAACATGCTACTGAAGAATAACTGGGTCAGAGAAGAAATAAAAAGAGAGATCAGGAGATACATAGAAATGGATGATAATGATAGTACAACATATCAAAACTTTTGGAACAAGGCAAAAGCGGTCATAAGAGGAAGGTTCACATCATTACAGCCCTATTTCCAAAAACAAGAAAGAGTCCAAATGAACAACCTAATGTTTCATCTTAAAAAACTAGAAAGGGAAGAACAAATGAGGCCTAAAGTAGGCAGAAGGAAAGAAATAATCAGAATTAGAGCAGAAATAAATAAAATTGAAAACAAACAAACAAACAAAAAACAGTAGAAAAAATAAATGCAACAAAGAGCTGGTTCTTTGAGAAGGTTAATAAAGTTGATAAACTCATAGCTAGATTCACTAAAGAAAAAAGAGAAAGGACACAAAAAACAAAATCAGGAATGGAAGAGGGGAAATTATGACTGACTTCGCAGAAATACAAAGGATCATACAAGAATATTATGAAAATGTATTTAACACCAAATTAAATAACCTAGAAGAAATGGACAAGTACTTAGAAAAATACATCTTTCCTAGACTGACTCAAGAAGATCTGGAAAATCTAAATAGACTGATTAGCAGTATGGAAATTTAAACAATCATCAAAACCTACCAAAAAGTAAAAGTCCAGGACTAGATGGTTTCACCACTAAATTCTACCAAACATTCAAAGAAGATTTAATATCTATTCTCCTCAAACTCTTCCAAAAAATCAAAGAGAAGGCAATACTTCCCAACATATTTTATGAGGCCAATATTATTCTGATATCAAAACCTGGTAAAGATAACACAAAAAAAGAAAACTACAGACCAATATCTGTCATGAACACAGATGCAAAAATCCTAAATAAGATACTAGCTAACCGAATACAGTAACATATTGAAAAGATTATACAAGTAGGCTTCATCCCAGAGGCACAAGGATGTTTCGACATGTGCAAATCAATTAATGTGATACACCACATAAGCAAATAAAAAAATAAGAATCATATGATCATATCAATAGATGCAGAAAAAAGCATTCAGCAAGACACGGCATCCATTTATGATCAAAATACTTAACAAAATCAGTATAGAAGGAAATTACCTTAACATAATAAAGGCCATCTATGACAAACCCTCAGCTAACATTATACTTAATGGTGAAAAACTACAAACCATCCCTCTAAAATCAGGAACAAGACAAGGCTGTCAACTATCGCCACTCTTATTCAATATAACACTGGAGGTACTAGTGAATGCAATCAGACAAGAGAAAGATATAAAAGGCATTCATATAGGAAATGAAGAAGTCAAAATGTCACTATTTGCAGATGACATGGTTCTCTATATAGAAAGTCCTCAAGACTCCACAAGAACACTACTAGAAACAATAAACAAATACATCAAAGTCTCTGAATACAAAATCAACGTTCAAAAATCCGTAGCATTCCTATATTCTAATAATGAAGCATCACAAAAAGAAGTGAAAAAAAATAATTCCTTTTGCAATTGCTACGAAATGAAAAAAATAACTAGGAAAAAATTTAATGAAACAAGTGAAGGACCTACATAATGAAAACTATAAGACCCTATTAAAAGAAATCAAAGAAGATACAAAGAAATGGAAAGATAGTCCGTGTTCTTGGATTGGAAGAATCGACATAGTTAAAATATCCATATTACCTAAAGCATTATACAGATTTAATGCAATCCCCATCAAAATTTCATCAAATTTTTTTAAAGAAATAGAACAAAAAATCATCAGATTTGTATGGAAGCACAAAAGACCCCGAATTGCCAAAGCCATCCTGAGAAAAAAATCGAGGCTAGAGGCATCACTCTGCCTGACTTAAAATTATACTATAAAGTGACAGTAATCAAAATGGCATGGTATTGGCAGCAAAACAGATACACGGACCAGTGGAACAGAGTTGAGGTAAACCCATATTTATATGGGCAAATAATTTTCAACAAAGAAGCCAAAAACATACAGTCGAGAAAGGAAAGTCTCTTCAATAAATGGTGCTGGCAAAACTGGAAAGTTACCTGCAAAAGAATGAAACTCGACTGTTGTCTATCACCACACACCAAAATTAACTCTAAATGGATTAAGGATCTAAATATAAAACCTGAAACAATAAAATATATAGAAAAAAACATAGGAATGAAACTCAAGGACCTTGGACTTAAAGAGAATTTTATGAATTTGACCTCAAAGGCAAAGGAAGTAAAAGCAAAAATAAATGAATGGGACTACATCAAACTCAAAAGCTTCAGCTCAGCAAAAGAAATTGTCAACAAGGTGAGGAGACAACCATTCGAAAGGGAAAATATATTTGTAAGGAACACCTCTGATAAGGGCCTAATATCTAAAATATACAAAGAACTCATACGACTCAATAACAACAAAAGAATGATCCAGTCAAAAAATGGGCAGAGGATCTGAACAGACACTTCTCCCCAGATGATATACAAATGGCCAACAAACATATGAAAAGATGCTCAACATTGCTAACTACTAGAAAATGCAAATCAAAACCACAGTGAGATTATAGAATAGCTATAATCAACGGGACAAGTAATAACAAATGTTGGAGAGGATGCAGAGAAAACGGAACATTTGTACATTGCTAGTGGGCCTGCAAATTGGTATAGCCAGTATGGAAAACAGTATGGAGGTTCTTCAAAAAACTACGAATTGATCTACCATATGATCCAGCAATCCCTCTACTGGATATTTACCCTAAAGACTTGAAAACCCATATCCAAAAAGATATTTGCACACCGATGTTCATAGCAGGATTATTCACAGTGACCAGGACATGGAAGCAACCGAAGTGTCTGTCCTATGGTAGATGATTGGCTAAAGAATCTGTGGTATGTATATACAATGGAACATTACTCAGCCATAAGAATAGATGAAATACTGCCATTTGTGACAACATGGATGGACCTCGAGATAATCATGCTAAGCGAAATAAGCTAGACAGAAAAGGTTGAAAATCACATGATATCATTTATATGTGGGATATAAACCTAAAAGCAACAAATAAACAGGACAAACAAACAGAGACTCATGAACATGGACTGTAGGCTAGTGGTTACCAGAGGACTATAGACTAGTGGTTACTAGTAGGGTGGGGAAGAGGGTGGGAAGTAGATCAGTTAAAGGGGTCAAATATAGAGTTTAGTGGAGGGCAAAGTGGGTAAAGAGGATCAAATATACGATAGCTGAACAAAACTGGACTTTGGATGATAAACACACAATAGAATATACAGATATCAAATGACAATGTACACCTGAAAATTATATAATTGTATTAAGCAATGTTACCCCAATAAACTTAATTAAAACAAACAAACAAACAAACAAATAAATAAATAAAGTTATAGAAAACCAAGATTAATAATTGAATAACTCTAGTTGATATAAGTATAGTAAGCAAATGCAAACATGACTCTCAGTGGCCCACGCATTGTACACCAGCATACTCTTGAGTGTGGATGGCATATGAAACCTGTTTCTAAGAATAAAATATAACAAAAGTGACGGGTATTACTCCTGTGATTGTTATCTTATATTGCACAGATGAAGGTATTTTGCCAGTATAAATACAGTCCCTAACCACTTGCTATCAATTTAAATGAAAGATTACCTTGTATAACTATTCCACATTCATAAATACAAAGAACAAACTGCTGATTGTCAGATTGGAGATGGTTTGGGGAAATGAATAAAAAAGAGAATGGGAATAAAAAATATAAATTTGTAGTTAAAATAGTCATGGGGATGTAAAGTATAGCATTGGAAATATAGTCAGTAATATTGTAATAATTATGTATGGTATCAAATGGGTACTATATTTATCAGAGTGATCACTTTGTAAGTTATATAAATGTCTAACCACTATGCTGTACACCTGAAACTAATATAACATTGTATGTCAACTATAATTAAAATAGAAAAAAATTATTTAAAAAAAAGAAATGGACCTTTGACACATGCAACAACTTGGAAGAACTCAAGGCAATTAGTCTGAGAAAAAATAATCCAATCTCAAAAGTTTATATAATTTATATAATGTGTAACTCCATTTACATATAGTTCTCAAAATGACAAAATTATTGAGATGAAAACAGATCAGTGGTTGCCAGGTGTTAAGGATGGTAGAAAGGACAAGATATGAGTACAACTACAAAGGAGCAGCAGGAGAGAGATCTTCTTGGTGATGGACTAGTTCTGTATCTTTGAATGTGGGATAGTTATACAAGTCTACATATTATAAAATCACATAAAACTATAAACATACATTATATCAATGTCAAATTCTTTCTTTTGATATTGTTCTATAATTTTGTAAGATACAATCATTAGAGGAAACTGGGAGAAAGCCACACAGAAGCCCTCTGTATTATCTTTGTAACTTTCTGTGAATCTATAAATATTTCAGAATGACAAGTTAAACAAACAAACAAAAAACTAATGAGGAAAAACTAGCCCCTCCAAATATTGGTATAGATGATATAATTATGATAATCACTGATATGTGAATAGCCAGACAAATCAAGAAAACCAAAAATAATGTCCAAAGATAGATGCAGTAATTGAGAAAAAAATAATGTTTCATTTTAGATCATTGGAGAAATAATATATTAATCATCAAATTATGTTGAAACATCAGAGTAATTGAGAATAAAAAATGTTGAGAACATTATATCTCTTGTCAAAATAAAGTGCAGATAGAAAAAAAAATAATGTGCAAAAATTGAAACTACAAAAGTTCTAGAAATATGGGGAGATTAAAAAATATTATAAGTGGAAAAGGATTTCTGAA
>NW_006432491.1:670852-733012 GCF_000325575.1 Pteropus alecto | reverse complement strand
ATATATATATATAGCTAAATTTTTCTACATATAAAAAATTTCTTCATGGCAAAACTCCATTAACAAAATTAATTTCAAGCAATAACCTGAGAAATCAATGACACATCAGATAAAAAGATTTACTGTCTATTCTTAAAATATAAAGTATTCCTATAAAAGCTATGAATAATGAGTTCAAAGTAAAGGAACCGTAGATTCTCTCTTAACAAATGAAAAACAAATGTATGTTGTTGTTTATAATAAAACTTTCAGTAGAAACTGAAAGTCATATTGAGATATGACTTTCCTAGGAGGTTAAAAAGGATCTACATTTGCTTACACATTATGTTGGCTGAGATAGGGAGCAACAGGCCCTTGCATGTATTAATATAGGGAATATAAATTGTTAAAAATTTTATAGAGAGAATTTGGGGACTGCCTATTAAAATCTAAAATTAACCCTTTGACCAAAAATTTTATTTTTAAGTATATATCCTACAGGCTAATTATTGTACATGTATGAAATGAAATGTATGAAATAATGTTTTGGTAATAATAAAAGATTGTGAGAAAAAACTAAAACTCTGTTTATAAGCGATTATTTTTAAAAATTAGAAGCCACTTGTAACCATGGGTATCTCTACTAAGACTGATGTGGAAAGTTCTTAACTATTTTCAATAAAAATTTCAAAACACAGAATGGTTTGGTAGGCATGCTACCATAAAAAATGCCCACGTTTATAGCTCTATCTATATGTCTTTTGTAATTTTGGTAAAGTATCTAAAATAATGTGAATCTGGTTTACAATCGTTTATTCAGAAAATGGGAACTTTGTTTCACTTGAAATGTATACTATATGCATATAGTGCTTATTCTAAATAAATTATTTTTTCACAAAATGCATGGTCCGGTTTCTGATTGTTAGAGGTCCCTGACAGACAAGAATCTTGATTTATCTCTTCTTGTACTACAGGTAGCTAAAACAGTGTTATACACTTAATATAGTAATATAGAGGTATACTTGCTTAGGAATGAGTGATCCTTGACCATGCATGTGAGCTAGGGGAAACCTCAGTCTCATGTCATGTATTGGGTTGCTGCACATCTACACACACACACACACACACACACACATTTCTCCTCATCCTTGACCTATGGAAATGATCTCTTAGCCCCACATAAACAGTCATGGGCCTCTAGGTGAGCACAAAATTTTAACTGATTCTAATATTAAGACGTATCACCTATGTAATTCTTAGCACTGATAAAGTATTTTCAATTCTATAAGGTTTTTAAACTATTTCCTATAATTTAAAAATTTTCTTGAAAATAAGATTTACCTCTGCCTGTGAGCAAAACACAGCCTTGGATACAGTACACTGCAACAATGAGAGCAAATGAAATAAATTAAATAAGGGCAATTATTATAAATATGAAAACTTTGTATGAACACTTTCCAACATAAAAAGCTTTAAATATGAGTTTTGTATAACTGCTGCTAAATTTTATCCCAGTTTTAGAAGCCTTTAGGTGAGCATGGAATCTTTTAAACATTATCCTTTTTAAAAGAATGTGAGAAATTGAATTCTTTCTTAAAAGATCATTTTTAAAATATAAAATACATTGTATAAAACTGTGTGTAATAATAAAACTCCCAAATAAATGTTTTCCTTTTCTTCTTTCTTAAATCCAGTTTAAATATTTCTGTTGTTCCACTTTCTTAAAGTTTACAGCCTCAGTGGTTATTTTTAACTTCAGTTTACTAATTGTTCTTCCCTTCTACCTACCTGGCCAAACTGCAAGCTTCTTTAGCAGGCATTTAGTATGCTTTAATATTCTCAGCTCTTTCATTGCAGAACAAGTGTGATTATCTGCTTTCCCTCTAGTCATTGGTAGAAAATTCTTCCTCCTTATACTTACACAAAATGATCTTATGTGAGACTAAAGTTCAGATGAGTATCTGGCACATAGCCAATATATAATCGCTGAATGAATAAAACAAATATTGCCATTAGGATATCCTTAGCAAAGCCAGCACACATCTCCACTCTCAGTGATTCTCTTAATCTACAATGATTTAATTCACTACTGCTATTTTTGAAAATTAAAAAAAATATTTTATAGGCCAGTTATTTATATTTATTTTAACACCCATAGTGTCACAGAATCTATATGTTTTTATCTATATCTATGTATTTTTTAATTTTATATATCTATATATATTCAGATAAGCATAATATGTGTTTTATATGATAGTTGGGCAATGAAGATAAATTGAGAAAAATTATCATTCTTTTAGATTGCACTTATCTCTAACATAGGTCATGAGTGAATTAAGAACTGAAAAACAGGTAGTATATTTTAATTTAAAACAAGCAATTTTCTGTAAACATTAACATTTGAGGATGTAGATGTCAGGCAGGACAGGTAGTGTAGGAACACTCCCTCTCCATCCAGTATATGGCTCTATAAATCTTTCCTTTCTTTAGATCTCCCCCATTGTTTTAGCCCTAGCAGGGGAGATAAGCCAAAACCAGTCTTTTTCAGCCTAGACTCCATCTTCGTCTAAGGCATGACCTTTGGCTAATTATAATATCATTATTATCTAATCTGCATTACAAATACTGCCACTCCCATTATGCAGCTGACACCATGATAGTTCCAGAAATACCATATGAAGAAGGAAAAGCAGGAATCCAAGCTCCCCGCCTACTGGGAGGAGACAACAAGGCTACATCAGCACTATGTTTTCCAGTCTCCACACTCAGAGAAAACAAAAAATTAATAACCAGCTATCTTGGTGTGACTTGCACGCTCACTCTCTTTCTCTTGAGTAAACCTGCACTACTCCCCCCTCCTTTGAATGTATATCTTAATAAATTTTGCGCTTTCTTGCTTGCTATTTACCTTGCCCTTGAATTCTTTCTTGTGGAATAGAACAAGAATCTCCGACACCAGAAAAACTATAAAAGTGAAAAATTCTTCTAAATTCCAGCTCTTCCTCCAATCTTTGAAGTGGATTGATTATACATATTCAACTCCTAACCCTTTTTCATTTGAAATAACTTTTCCATATTACATGATTTTTTTCCTCAGAATCATGCTTTCTCAAGCTAATTGAGCTTTCCACATTTACAATTATAACCACAGCTAAACATAGTAGCTTGTTTCCCAAGATTTCATAAGAGGACAGCTGCAGTTTTCACCAATCTAATAAAGCATTTCTCTGCATATCATATACATATCATCAGGAGGCCTTAATAGAGAATAAGATTTTTAGGTCTTAGTTCTGGTCCATTGATTTAAGATTTCTGGAGATGGAGCTTCGCTATTTGCATTTTATCAAACTCCTGTTGATTTTTAGGCACAGCAAATTTTGAGAATTACAGGGCTGCAGCTTTGCTAAGATAAATTGCTATCTCTTTAGGTAACAACCAAGGCTCTTGCAGAGCTGTTATACTGTTATAATACACTTTCAGCCTTTCTCTTTCTCTATTACCTGTCATTTTAGTTATTTAGCATTAAAGAAGTTGTTACTGACATTTGAAGAAACACAAAGTGTTTCACCTAAACACTATAAATAAATAATTGGAATAATTGGATGAAAAAAGATTTGGCAGATTGAAGTTTAATACTTTCTAGAATTTTGAAAAGAGAAAGAGTATTAGTGTTAAAGGGATTTTTCAAAAAGAAAATACTTAATGGTTACATTGAAATTAATTGACTAGTTACAGATTGGCTAAACTTTTAAAATATGTTTAAGAAAAATTAATTCACCTGCAGATTCCCAAATTTCTATTCCAGTCCTACACTGCTGCTTTGAATGAAGTCTATTTTGCTTTTGATTTGAAATCCTACTAATGCGAGTCCAGAATTCAGGACCTATTGAGTTCTTATATTCATCATCAGACTCAAATGTGCTTCTAGCTCAAGGACCGCAATGAAAGGCAACCAAACATGATAAAGCTAGGAGGATGTTTTCTGCACAATAGAGAGAGCCATATGATCTCCTTCTAGAATATTAAGCAGTATCAGCTGTAACAGGAAATAAATAGATATGTGAAATCCATTTAGGATGACAAAGAACAAAGTAATATGATCAGTTTACTTTGCGGAATTTATCTGTCTTCACTTTTCATAGTGAAATTTTGCTTGAAATTTAAATATGGATAGCTCCTAAATGTGTTTTTTAAAGATTGCACAAATATTTTTAAGGGTAGTTTATTTGAAAGTAAAATATTTGTCACTCTTCCTTGCAAATGAATTTCAAAATCTTAACCTTTAAAGTGAGTTGACATACAAATCATAGTTCCAGTAACCATTCACTCATTTGAAAACCTCTGCTAAGCACATAAAAAGGATAAAATATCTATGAAGTTCACACTCCAGTTGGCTGTTAATGAAATAAGTATGATAGTACTAGGTTTAATATATTTGAGTTTACAATCTGGAGACAAATAAATTTCAAAATATCTAATTCAAAATGAAGCAAAACTTTTATATCCCACACATTTAGATAAAACTATAACAAAAATACAAATCATTTTTTTCTGAATAAATGAAATACATAATTGATTATAATGAATTAAAATGTATTTAAAGCTTGAATAAAAGTTGTTTGAAGTACCATATTCGAAACACATTATATTTTTTTACCCTCTCAACCTTTTGGAAACTAAGTAATTATACTGTAATAGCAGAAAAAATTTTAGACACCAAAACTGAAATACATTCTTCTATATAAACTATTGAGGAAGGAGAGTAACTGTAGGACTCTCCTTTTCTTGTTCTTTGATAAGAAATAGTTCTAATAAGACAAATTTTTGAAAAGAAACTAGAAAAGAATTTTTAAAATGATAGAAATTTATTTATCCATTTGGTATGAGAGGTGGGAAAAAAATAATAAAGTAAAACTTACTTACCTTGTTAGTTTAGAAAATTATTTCAGAGACTGGAGACGCTTGTGAGGCTGTGCCTCACAGGACTCAAGGCATTCATAAGAACTGTGAGAGACGACGGTGATTTTACATGCATGCTGATTTTACGTGCATGCTACTTGCTATGCAGTGTGATTTTGAACAATTCATAGATCACCTTGGGAGACTTTCAGAAGAAAGTCCCCTAGACCTCACCATTTCTTATCCTGGGTTTAGTTGGAAATAAACCAAACATCGTAGACAATTTAACCTCCACTAGAAAATGCCAAATTCTTTCAAGCCAGCTGTCTCTTGACAACAACGTAACAAGAGACTGGATATACTTATTTAAAGCATGGTAATTTGCACTGCTATTTTTTCTCCCTAGAATACTTTTCACAAAATTGATCGCTTTTCTTCTTTCCCACTCAGTTCTCATGCCATCTTCCCAATGAGACCTTTCCTGACTATACCAATTAAAGCAGCCTTCCCTCAACCTCTGTCATATTTCAATCGCTCTTGCCCAAAATACTTTGTTTTATTTGCTTTATAGCACTTATCACTGTTTGAAAAATGTTTTCTTTTATTAATTTAGTGTTTACTCTTCACTGAAACATAACACTTCTTGAGAGAGCCACTTCTAGCTAAAGAGCCATTGTCATTCATTTGACAAATACTTGTTGATATGTCAGATTCTGGGTATAAAATGTTGCGTATAGCATGCATGATCCTTGCCCTTGTGTAGTTTATAGTGCAGTGGAGAAAACAAACAACTAGACAAACAAATGTAAAATTATAACTGTAGAAGTGCTAAGACGACGAGAAAAATGAGCTGAGAGCCTATAATAAAAAATCTAATTTAGTTAAGTAGATGGGAGGTTTCTTTGAGGAAGAGACTTTTGAGCTAAGATTTAAAATATGAGTATGTATTAAGTGAAGACTCTAAGCTGAGGGAAGAGCATACGAAAAGGCCCTGTGGCAAGAGGAAGGATGATGTATAGGAAGGACTGAGAACAAAGGCTGATGTAACTGGAACACGGGAGCTGAGGGGAGCAAGATACAAGAACAGATTATAGAGATCTGCATCAGCTAGAGTATGTGGAGATTTGAGAGTTATGACTTTATCCTGAGAAAAATAAAATTTATGAATATTGTGGGTGTGTGAGTATGTTTATGTATGTATTCACAGGAGAGTTTTATCAGATTTGTGTTTTATGCAGATGATCGTGACTAATCCGAAGAGGACATTCAAATAAGATCTAAAAAGGGGTATATGAATGTGATGGCAGTATTCCTCAGGAGAAATGGTGAAAGTTGAGATTCAGGTAGTGCTGGTAGAAAAGGAAGTAAGTAGGTAGATACAAGAAATATAAAAAAAATAAATAAAACTGAAAAGTACTTGGTATTGGATTGACTATGAGAATATCAAGATTAACTTGCTACTTGTTTGAGCTGATTAATGATATGGCCATTCTCTGAGAGAGGAGAAACTACCAGAAGATATTGTAAGGTATTAGATCATGAACTAGGCTTTGACACATTTGGTTGAAGAATATGAACGGGAGGTTGGATAAATTACGATTCTTTACATTTCTTAAATTTCTATGAGTTAGAAGTTCAGCTCTACTCCATTCAACCTGAACGAAGATTTCCCATTGTCTCTCTTTCATAGCAAATAGAATTCTGCAATTTTGTATCCCACAACCCTAACTTGTACAGAATATATGAAGCACCAAATAGTCTTAAATTCCAAATAGAGAAATTTTGCTCTACTGCAAATTGCTGAATTGGCCGTTGATGTTTTATTGATAAAGGATATGGGGATCGATAACTCAGAACCTGCTATCAAAATCATATCTCAAAAATAAAATAGTGAATCTCAACATATAAATTCCCAGAACCTGGGCAGAAATTATCAAAACCTGGTCATATTTAATACAGACATCCTAGCCAAGTCAAATAATATATTATAATATCATACTAGAAGGATCATAGCACATCTAAAGTCATTTGGAGTTATAACACACCTTTAACATATTTAAACGTCACTATTTATTATGTACCCAATAGGCAACAGAGCCAGGCAGGAAATATTTTAGCTAAAATCACAGTTATGTTGAGACCTATGTGTGTGTTACTTTTTAAAGTACCTGACTGTAGGAAAATTACATTAGAAGCAATTAACTAGAATTTACTCAGAAAAAAACATTTTGTTCTCTTTATTTTTATCATCTTAATTCTATAGAAATTCAGGGGTAGTATGCAGGAATACGTTACTTTTTAAATTATTTTATAAGAACTCACATTAACATTACTTTTCAAGAATATTCCTTTTTTGTTTCTAGAATTTCTACCCTCTGTCTGTCTGTCTATCTATCTATCTATCTATCTATCTACCTATATCTATCATCTATATCTATCTATCATCTATCATTTATCTATCTATCATCTATCATCTGTCTACCTACCTGTTGATCATCTATCTCTCTAAACTCACATATATATGTGTGCATCTGCATTAACTACTCTAAAATGCTTAATAACTATATGGTCATGATAATATGTTTGATTTAAAATCCTATGTAAAATTCAACTACCTTAAACAATAACTTTCAGCAACAGTAACACTAAACTAATACAAAAGCAACAATTTTGATGCTTTGGGGAAATTTATTATATAACCTAATCAAGCAATGTCTTCACATATATATAGAGTAGTTAAGTAAGAAGAAATTTGTTGATAATCTTAAAATAAAACTAAAGCATCTCAAAATTTACCATTTTGTTTTATATTTTTATCTCAATTTAAAAATTATAAATGAAAACAACAACCAGAAAAGCAATAATATGTAAACAATGATATGCTATTGAGCCAAAGTGATATTTGAGTTCCTTCATTGACAGCAAAGTGATGGAGGGCCACAGAATTGAAGGAATGTATGTCCCATTTGGAAAGTATATTAAATGGTCAATAATGTTTATCATAGAGAATGGTTAGTCTTAATATTTTCTCATAGTTATGTAGTTGAATAAGAAGATAGTTCTACTAATAAACAATCATGTATATTCTAGGGAGTGTTTAATGCAACATTAGCTACAAAATACTGTAGAAATATCTACCTCTGAGTAAGTTCAGCATCCTTAATTTCTAAGCATAGCATCTTGCATTGGAAAATATCTGCAAGTATATAGAAACTTTTCAATTGAAGCACACTAAGTATTATCTACCCAATATTGAGGAAATTAGAAATTATTCACATTCAGAAAATCATTCCAGTGCTCCTTTATAAATATATTTATTTTTCTAATTATACACAAAAATTGGTCTTATTAGAAAATTTGAGAAGATACAGAAAAAATATAAAGAAGAAAATGTAAACCAACCAAAATCCCATCCTCAGAAACAGCCAGTTACTTTTGTGTTATATTCCCTTCCAATCTATTCTTATGCATATATACATTTCAATACAACTAAAATCAAACCAAATATAGATTATCCTGCTATTTTCACCTAACATTGCATCATCATAAGTTTCTGTGTTGTTAAATATTGTTTAAAATCATGAATTTTAAAGGCTACACAATAACCATTTGATTAGATGTACAGTAACGTATCTAACAGGTAATAGGTATGTTTGCTATTTCCAGTGTTCATGATTAAAAATAAAATTTTGCAACTCTTTTACATGTTTGAATACAATGCCCTTTAAACTATTATGTTAGGCATCAATGCTTGTTTTAAGGTATGATAAGTCATTCAACAGGCATAGAGTCTTACAAACTAAAAAAATAAATAAATAAAACTTTTAATTTTTTTTTCGGAAAAATAATATGGATAATGAAAAAGCTACTACATTTGAAGACTCATTACTTTAAAAGAGCATGTGCTTCTAAAACATGCTTTTCTAATATTCTCCATGAAGCTGATACCATTTACATCAATAGTCTTAGTTTTGAAGAAAATGTTTGACCTTTCATAAGTGGCTGCTGTGATCATGTCTAAAAAAAGATTTCAGGCAGATTTTTGTCTTCTTACAATGTAGAAAAGTCATCTGGAATAGCTCAATGCTGAAAGGTCTGATTCACATTTGTAGCAGGTAGAGTTATTTTGATTGTCAGAATCAACAATTAGTACTATATAAAATAAACAATATTCATTGAATTACAATATAAAAATAATTAGCTGAGAAATGCTTATATGTAAGTTAGATTGCCTTTATAGTCAAAGTAAACTAGAAAATAAATGAAACACATAGATAATTCAAATCAATATACTTGATAGAGTAAAGAATATATCTTTTCAAAAATTAGTCTTATTTTAATTTTAAAAAGTATCAATATTTAATTGATTCTATTTTAAATTTATTATACATGAAAAATTAATCAAAACTCATGTTTTAACATTAGAGTCTATGAACTCTATCATTATTTATTATTTTTATTTCGTTTAGTAGCTGGTTATTAGTATTAGTATTAGTCATTGTATAAAAACAATAAGTACTTTGAAAAAAACAGTAGTGGGACTAAAGTAGGTTGTTTAGGACAGCAACTGAATAGGTGTTATTTGTTTCCTGAAGGTATTGAAAAAACACACTTAGAATCTTGACTCTGATTATCAATCAGTGCCCCTTGCCAAAGAAGGATTAAAATTGGCATATGACTTTTTAATCACTCTCTAGTAATAGAAAGAGAGTGCGCTGACTGATGGCTAACTAGAATGAAAGAGCAACTAATTTTTTCCTCCCCATCCCACAAGTATGCTTTGTAAAAAGCCTTCACCATCCTCAAAAAATAACTGTTTTATTCTTATTTGTCAACATAATAATTACTACATACATTGTTTCATTCACTAAGTAAGAAACATTCTTATTAGAAAAGGCTGCAACTTACCCATTGGCAGACACTTCTTTTCTTACATTTGAAAGCACAGGTTCAAAATAAAAAAAGAATTTAAACCACCAGGTGGATTCTGCCAGTTCAGGTAACCCTATCAAATAAAATTTATATTCCTCTCTTATCAAACACACTTGAGATATTAAAAACAAATAAACAAAAATAATGAGGGTGCTACTAATAAGAAATAAATCAAATACCTTGCTGAGATTTGTCCTCATCTATGAAATTAACAGAGTCAGAACCAATAAGAGAGCTAATTGAAGAAATACTTGCCCTTATAGAGAAAATAAATGATAATAAATGAACAAATACATGACAAGCAAACACACACATATTATTTATCTCTAATCTCTCAAGTAGTATGATTTGAAATGATTTACTATTTACTTCTGGCTCATAAATTTATGAATTGAAAAATTAAATAAAAGTCTTCCAGAATAAGGCATATTACATTCTTTATCAATACAATATATTATTTTCCATGATGGCTCTCCCACTCCCCATAAGTACAGTTATAAAATTTAAAATATGCTACAAATGTTACATTAAAAATCTTAGGAAGTACAAATCAAGAATTATTACATGTATGTACTTAAATAGCTTACATAAGCTATCAAATTCAGAAATAAAGAAATTATTTTTTTTTAAAAATAAACTATTTGTCTTATCATACTTGTATTTGAAACCCATCACTCTTTTAAAAAGATTAGAATATAAAAATAACTTCTGTAGATATAATAAAACCAAGTAAATGAGTATAGTTTAACCTTGTTGTAAAAAGAATAAATCAACAGATATTTCTAACTCTTAAAAATAAGAGTTTTTTTTTTATATATATATATAATGCTGGCATATTTTCAATAACTGATACTTTGGTTTTAAAATAATCATTTAATTTAATGACATTTCTGAATTTTCTTTAAGAAGCTACAGTTTTCTATTAAACTATGAATACTTACAGATAAATAGATAAAAATAAAACTGACTCGATACATGCAATAAATGCTGATATATTATCCATAGCAGTAAATGGAAGTTAGAAAACCCCTGAAACATAATCATGCTATCCTTGTTTTTCTAAGGAATAAATAATACTTTATTTATATAAAACTATCTGTTTTTAATGTATCTTATTAAGTGCAAGGTATTATAATTAAACATAATTATAGAATTTAAGCTGATTTTCACTTTTTTATGTTAATGGCTCCATCAATACAACATAACACAGTTAAAACAATACATCAATACAACATAACATAGTTAAAACAAAGAGATGAGAATTCCTTGATAATAGTGATTCAGAGAGGTCTATTCCTATTTTTGATTCTGATGAGTTCTATTCCTATTTTCTTCACTGTCACAAATAGTTGTTGGTGTTTTCCCTTAAGTTTTGACCAGGACATGATACATAAGTTACTAATATCTCACAGACACCTCAAAACATATCCTCTAGGTATATCTTCTAATGATGATACAACTTACTTCGATAATACTGATTTTTGGCCAGAAGGCAACCAACAGAGGGTACTGATGCCATTGCTTTCCCTGTGAGCAAACATCAGAGAGATCATGAACAACAGTCTGAGAAAAAGTGACCAGGAAAGAGAAGTCGATATTAATAACATGGAATTTTCTTTTCTTCTTTTCCATATGAATAATAATTTTTTTTGTGAAGCAACATAATTTAATATCATGTAGTAAATATCTGACAAAAAGAATTAAAAAGTTTACACAAAATTATAACCAAATATATTGCAATCTTTTTTTATATTTAGAAAAGCAAGGAAAAAAGATATATCCAAATTCAACGTCCGCAACTTATTTCACCTGAAACAAATCTAAAGGGTAGAGAAAAGATAGTAACACAGCTTTGATATAGTCACTCACCTATTTGTTTTCTCCAATTTGTTCTTTTAAAATAAAGATAATTCTAAAATTTTCTCAGAAACTGCAGTTTGAAACAATCAGTTTTAGTGATCCAAGACAGACTGTGTTGCCCAGCAGGTCAGGAGACTCTTTGCAGTAACTATGAGTGTGGTCTGGGATTTCTGAGCATACCTTATAATTAGAAGACTGAAACACGATCTGTGCGTAAACACAGGCCAGTTGGGCACACAGCCAACCAGAGGAAGTGTGAGGAAGCTCTCTGCCCTTGACCATGTCAGCGTGCCAAGTATTGCTGCATGCAGTAAGGATGAACTTGGCCCAGACGTTGTTTTGCACTTTTCCTCTGTAAGGTCACAGCTTATAACTGCTACTTTCTACAGGGAGGGAGGTAAGAGCCATATATACTCTCAATATTGAATACAATCACACATTCTGGGAGAAAGTACCATTCTGAGCTGTACAGGGGGTACTACAGAGAGGCTGCAAGACAGCTGGGGGAATGGACATACAAGGGTATAAATCATGGGTGTAAAGAGAAATAATGTGATTTTATCACATTATGTTAATATTATTTATTGATACAAAAGCAAATTTTTATTCTAATTTTTAGTAATATTTCTTATATAAACTATTCTACCATTTTATAAACAGTTTACCTATGGATCCAATGTGGCTTCTTTTTATATTGAGGGAGGATCCTCTCAATTGTTCTTTCAATTTATTTGGTGGCTATTGGTTTTATCAGTTTATATCAATTTTGGTAATGTAACATTACTATAAAATTATATCAACTAGGTTCAAATTTATTCAAAACATTTATTTTAGTATCCCATTATGGTTCTATTTAAATGTCTATTCCACCTGGTTATGGCTCCTTTATGTTGCTGGTATTATTTATTTTTCTTTTTCTCCTTTTTTCTTTATTAGTACTGTTGAAGGTTTCTTTATTAAATTAATTCTTTCAGAGAACTATTTGGCCCCTTTGCTTCTTGATTTTATATTTTATTATTATGTCTTGATTTTATTCTTCTTCCTTTTACTTACTTTAGAATTATTCTGAGTGTTATTTATTTCAAAATACTTTGTAATTGCCATTATAATATTTCTTGAACATTTAAATTATTTAGAAATGTTTTTTACTTTCCATATGTAAACATTTTTAAAAACTGTCATTAATGATTTATAAATTCACTCTACTGTATTGTAAAGAGAGAGTGTTTGAGAATTCCAGTCAAGATGGTGGAGTAGGTAAACCTGTGCTTGCCTCCTCTCACAACCACATTGAAGTTATAGCTAAATTACACAGCTACGATTATTGAGAATCACCTGAAGTCTAGCTGAACAGAAGTCCTATAACTAGGAATATACAGAAGAAGCCACATCAAGATTGGTAGGAGGGGCAGAGGCTCACAAAGGACTTGTCCCACACTCATGTGTATTTGTTAAAAATCAAGAGGGATATCTTGGCTGTGGATGTTTTCCCTGAGAAGTGAGAGGTCCAAGACCATCATCAGGCTCCCCATTTCAGTGGCCCAGTGCCAGAAACAGAAGTCCCCATAACTTCTGGCTGTGAAAACCAATGGAGACAGTGACTGAGTGAGACGAAGGGCTGCTGAAGTACCAGGGGGTCCTCTTAAATGGCACATGAATAGACTGACTCACTAACAGACTCATTATCTCTGAGCTCCAATGCTGGAACAGCATCATGAAAGTGCTAAGGATGTACAGAGAGGAACTAAATTGTCTGGCTTCAGAGTGAGGGCTGGAGGAGCAGCTTTCTCCCAAACAGAAATACTGGCAGAAACCTTTGTTCCTTCACTGAGCCTCTTCTCATCCAGCATGCAGACTCAGGCTGCCACCATATCTGAGTCTCCATCAACCTGGCTGACATTATTCACCCTGTCCTGGTGATTCCCTGAGACTCCATCCTACCCAATTTGTGGGCCCACCCAAGCTGCTTCCAGTAGCTTTTCCATACAAATGGCCTATCTTAGTTCATTTTGTGAACTTTCTTAAAATCTCTCAAAGGTTCACAAACCTGGCCAGCTTCAGACCACACCAGAGCACCACCCAACTACTTCCACAAATGACCCACCCAAAGGACACACTAGGAATGTGCCAGAGCCCTGCTAAAGGGAATCTTCCACCATAGGATCAGCCCCTGTACAACAACTTCTTCACTTTAGTCACAGCCAGTCCTCTCAATCAATCAGCCTCTAAGGATCAATCCCTTTGATTGATGTGCCAATAGCAACCAGGGCTCAGCCACAGCAGGAGGGCATATACAACCTACACAAAGGGCACCCCTGGAGCACCCAACTCAGGTGACTGGTAAGACTGTGCTACTGGGCCCCACAGGACACTTACTTTATAAGTCTACTCTACTAGGACTGGGAGCTATAACTTCTCTACCTAATACACAGAAATAAACACAGGGAGGCAACCAAAATAGGGGAGACAGAGAAACATCCCAAATAAAGAACAGAACAAAGCTCCAGAAAAAGAACCAAACAAAATGAAGACAAAGAATCAACCAGATGTAGAGTTCAAAACACTGCTTATTATGATGCTCAATGATCTCAGTGAGAATTTTAACAAAAAACCAGGAAACATAAAAAGGGAGACAGAAAACATAAGAAAAAGTCTGAAATGAAAAATGCAAAAACTGAAAGGAAGAAACATTGGAGAAAACCAACAGTAGATTCAATGAAGCAGAGGACTGAATCAGTGATTTAGAAGAAATGGTAACAGGAAACAAGAAAAAAAAAGAAAAAAATCAGAAAATGAGGATTGTTTAAGAGGATAGTTTAAGGAGCCTCTGGGACGACATCAAGTGTACTAACATTTACATCATAAGGGTACCAAAAGGAGAAGAGAGCGAACAAAGAATTGAAAACCAATTTCAAAAAATAATGGCTGAAAACTTCCCTAACCTGGCAAAGGAAATAGACATTCAAGCACAGGAAGCTCAGAGAGTTTAAAATATGATGAAACCAAGGAGGCCCACACCAAGACACATCATAATTAAAATGTCAAAGCTTAAAGACAAAGAGAGAATCTTAAAAGCAGCAAGAGAAAACCAGTTACCTACAAAGAAGCTCCCAATAAGACTGTCAGCTGATTTTTTCAACAGAAACTTTTCAGGCCAGAAGGGATTGGCATGAAATATTCAAAGTGATGAAAACCAAGAACCTACAATCAAGACTATTTTACCCAGCAAAGCTATCACTTAGAATCAAAGGACAGATAAACAGCTTCCCAGACAAGAAAAAGCTAAAGGAGTTTATCACCACCAAACTAGTATTACAAGAAATGTTAAGGGACTTCTTTAAGAAGAAAAATAATAATAAGATAAAAAATATAAATAATAAAATAGCATAACTACATATTTATCAATAATTACTCTAAATGTAAATGGATTGAATGCTCTATTCAAAAGAAATAGGGTGGTCAAATGAATAAGAAAACAAGGCCCTTACCTATGCTGCCTACAAGAGACTCACTTCGGATCGAAAGATATATACAGACTGAAAGTAAAGGGATGGAAAAAATGATTTCATAAAAATAGAAACAAAAAAATGCTGGGACAGCAATACTTATACCAGACAAAATAGACTTTAAAACAAAAGCTATGACAAGAGACATAAAAAGACCCAGTAATTCCACTTCTTGGTATATTTCTGAAGAAACACAAGACAAGACTTCCAAAAGACATCTGCTTTATTTATAATTAAAGCATTATTTATAATAGCCAAGATATGGAGGCTACCTGGGTCTGCATCATTGGATAAGCAGATACAGAAGAGGTGGCACATATATACAATGGAATATTATTCAGCCATAGAAAAGAATGAAATCTTGCCATGTGCAACAACATGGTTGCACCTAGATAGTATTGTGCTGAATGGAATGAGTCAGACAGAGAACAAATGCCATGTGATTTTACTTATACGTAGAATCTGGAGAACAGGATACATGAACAAACATAAAAGAAACAAGCTCATAGATACACAGAACATTTTGGTTGCCAGATTCAAAGCGATTGGAGAGATGGGCAGAGTGGGGAGGACAGTAACAGGTATGAATTGGTAATTACAAAATAGTCATGGGGATGTATAGTATAGCCTGAGGAATATAGTCAGTAGTATTATAACAACTATGTACAGTGTCAGATGGGTACTGGATTTATCCGGGTGATCACTCATAAATTATACTAATATCTAAGCTCTGTGTTAAAAACCTGAAACTAAGATAATATTGTATGTCAACTATAATTGAAAAATAAAATATTTTTTAAAAGAGAAAAAAATAATTTTTATTCATTCTTTTAAATATTTTGTGGAAATGGCTGTTTGTACACACAGACACAGGAAAAATCCCCAAGACTGAAAATCTACTTCCATAAGAAGCAGGCTGGCCACTCCTATCTAGTAATTAATGGAGTTTATTAAGGGAAACTTACATATGAGGCCCGTCATGGTTGGCTGCTAGAAGAAATGAATCCCCATACCTCATGGTATGCACCAGAGAATTATATGGGATAAAGGGGGCAAATAGTCAGAGGTACTAATATAAGAATTCTGCCAGGTACAGAAATTATTTTACAGGCTTGACCAGGTCAGGACAACGAACAGCACATAGCAGGAGGCAAGTAAAAGGGGCTAATTTATGTTAGAATGAACATCAGTTATGATCAGATGATTTTTAAGGGAGGTTTGCAGAAAGCTATCTCTGTTCTGGCTCCTGGGACAGACAGTGGTCACATCCTCCACAATGGCTTTCTGTACATTTGAGAATAATATTCTTCATTTATTGCATATAATCATTATTTTATATGTGTTCATTAGATTGTTACTTAATTTTGTTAAACAAATAATCTGTATACCTACCAATGTTACTGCTTGATCTATCAGTTTCCAGTGTGATTGCATCATCTAATTCTATCAATTTTTGTTGCATATTATTTTGATGTTCTTTTCACACAAATCATAACTGTAATATCTTCTCTATAGGTCTCTGCTTTTATCTTCTTTTATCAGCATTAATGCTTTACTTTTGCCCTACATTCTAGTTGATCTAATATTAATATTGCTACACAAGCTTTTTTTGTAAGTAATCACAAGGTATACCAATTTGCATCTCTTTATTTTTAACTCACTGTACTATTTCATTTTAGAAATCATTTATAAGCACCTGTAGCTGTATTATTTTTCCTAATTTTACAAATAAGTGCATACTTTTTAAAAATATAGGTGTAATCCATATTTATTAGAATTAATCATATATTTGAACTTATTTTCATCATCTTATTCTGTTTCTATATAACCATATTTCTCCTTACATAGACCTTTATCTCTCTATCCTCATATATTGATATATATTACATTTTCATTATTTTCTTTTAATTTATTCCTTGAATGAGTATTCTGATTTTTATACCATAGGTACTCAACTCTAAGTTTTTTAAGAAGTCCATTCTGCAGTTGCACTGGATTTTTCTAAATATAGAATCTGCTTTATTAATTCTGTACTGTATTCAGAATGTACATTTCACTCGAGAGCTCATCTTTTTTATTTTGAAGAATTCTCAGCTATTGTTTTCTTCAAATGTTGCTTTTATACTGTATTAATTGGATCTTATCACAATAATTCATCATAAACACACATGTGCACATACACCAGTCAGTAGCATAAGACAATAAGCATATATTTCTTATATCAGTTGATACAGGCAGTAAGCATACTTACACATTTGCAGATTAGCTGAAGAAGATCCTCCAGGACAGGTCTGCAGGTTCACTGAGATTTAAATGATCTAGATATGGTTCCAGGCCAAGAGCTTAGTTTTGGTCAGTTTCATGTGCCTCTAATTTCTCTGAGAGCAGCCAGCTACCTTGTGCATGTTCATCACCTATCATTGGATAAAAACTCTCAGAGGAGCTACTGAAAATATTCAATGACTTTTTAGGTCTAGGCTGGAAACTATCACACCTGCCTATATTCAAATGGCCAAACAAATCAAACATCTAAAACCAACATTAATGAAGTAGAGACATATATTACTCTCATGAAGGCTTGGAAGTATAAGGGGAGTACATATTTTCTGGACCATGATTTAATCTATCATGTACATAATTCCCCCTATTCTCTATTTCTGGATCTCTTATTAGTGAGATGTCAGGATCTTCTTTTATAGTTTTTAGATTTTAACCACGTATGCATGTGTACATTTAAAAAAATTATATAAAATTATAAATTATTTTATAGTCAATTTTTCATGTATTAATGCTGTATTCTGAATGAATCTCACAACATTTCTTTCAATTTACTACTTTTCTCTTTAAGTATGTCCAATCAAAGTTTTTCCTATCTGTTGAGATTTTTAAAATTTTATTGACATCTTTTTTTAATTTCTAAGTAGTTTTCACCCCATTTACCTAATCTACCTCTTATTGTGTTTTTATGCCTTTTTCCTCCATAATTCCTTCATTTGTTTCTTTGATTATCCTTCACATGGCCATTATAAAATCTTAATTAAACCTCTCCATAAAATTAACTTAATCTCATATACTTTCTTTCACTATTGTTTATCACGGCTGGTATTTCTTACCATTAAATTTCTTAATAAGTTTTGGAATGTGGGTTGACAGGTTCGTTTTGAGTAGGAGATAATTTTTGTTGTTCTATGCCCCTCTGCATCACTCCTATCTACTATATCACTCTTCTCTCTCCTGGCTAGTGGTATCAAGACTTTATCCATGAGACTCTAGTTTTTGTACTTTCTATTATAACAGTACTCACATTTAATTGAGTTGTTTCTGTTACACATTGCAATGTGAGTTCCTCAAAGGCAGAATGTACCCTAATCATTGTTTCTTTTACAATGGCCAGCATGAAACCTAACACATATATTAGTATGTGTTCTAAAAATCTGATAAAACCAAAGTATTCCTCCTGTGCATAGTAATGAGGATTACATCCCTGACTAATGATTAAAATGCCGGGGCTCAGATTTCCATGCTATAACTATGATATGAGACTAATTTTTACCTGATTGTTTTCTGATTCATTTTTTTAACATCTCACTATTAAAATTAGCTACAACTACATTTTTATTGTCTTTTGTCCTAAAATTAAGTTATACTAACATTTCTCTTTGAGGATAACAAAAAGAGAGTGACTGCCTAACTGTGATGACAAACTTCGAAACAACATGGAAGGAGTTATCATTCCCATGTGTGTTTGGACAAGTTGCAGTGTGCTCCCAAATAACACCTCATAGAGGGAAGAGAAAAATTTAAGAATGAGTAAGTACTAATGAAAGTCAACTGCAACCTTTCTGAAAGGAGATCTATTTATCACATGTAAGATACTTAGTAAGATTCTAATTTCATTGACATTGAATCAAGTAATAAATAGGTATCAGATTGCTGTTTTGTAGAGCATGGAAATTCATGGCAAGAAAAATGTTTAAGCTTGTAGATAATTTATCATGACCTTGTGCTGTCATGGACAATTGGCTGATTGAGCAATATAAGAAGATCAATATCTGACTGTTCTAGAAGGCTTAAACTGTCTAGATGTAATTCCAATGTCCAGTTATAAATACAGGATGTCAGGGATTTAAAATATTTAGTAATATCCAGACCAGTAAATGTTCCATGTTAAACATAGGTTAGTCACCTGTAATAACTAACACTGCAAAAGAATATGTGTACCAGGTGCTGTTAAAAGCTATGGCAGTCTGTATTAAAACACTTTCATTTAATAATTGTTGGGGAGGGGGTTACCAATAATTAGCCAATGAATGTCTCTGGGCCTCCATATCTAATATATAAAATGAGAATAATAACATCTTACTTTACTTGAGATCCAGTCTAGTTTCAAAATATATAATGTTATTGTTTCTTTAAATTTTACATTTTTCTGCATTACATATAGTCTGTAAGTCAATTATTGTGCTTGTACACAATAATTGTACTTTGCTTCTAGAAGCAAAGAAGGAATAAATTTATTAGAAGAAGAGTAGACAGCTCATGAAATCAATAGGAAACTTAGCTTGGTCTAAGAAGCAAGATTATTCATTGAAATCCTGGGAGCTTCACATGGAGCTTTTTGGTCAATAAATCACTTAAGTGTTGACATGAGAGGAGGTGCAGCCAAAATGAGCATCCCATGACACAGGAGTTAAAAATTGCTACAACGTCACATTCCAAGAACTTTCTGGGAGCAACCAAGAAAGAACTAGTCTTAGAATGCACTCAAGCAGGAGAGCACCAGCCCAGGTCATACCTAGAGAGGATATGGTAAAGACCCTGCTGTCAGCTATGATCAATCCTCCAATCCAAAGCACTGACCTTATTGGCTAACCCTTGTTCAGCTTTTACCTAGTTGCACAGTTAGAGGAGACACTCTTTTAGCAAAAAATACTGTTTTTCATGATCTAGTCTCTCTTTTCCCTTTTAATATTCAATGGAAATAGTCCACCCAACCACAAACCACATTTCTCAGCCTCCCTTGCAGCTAGAAATTGGCAAGGGCAAATAAAATATGAAAAATGTGTGGTTCATCTTCAAGGTCCTATCCTTAAAGACCAACCCATTTGCCCTACACTTCCTGCCTAAGGTAAATGGTCAGAGCTCATAGGGTGTCATAAATTTTCTTACATAAGAATGAAATACAATTATCTTTTTAGACATTGTGCTCTGTGCTCTTTGTTACACAGCTTAGCCTGCACGCTGACCATTAAAATCACTCTGACTTTTGCAGAGAGAGGTACAGAGTGCTGGATCCCTTAAATAGAATGGATCCCCAGGTGCTAGACTGCCAAGAGTAAAAGCTGCTGTCACCATTATGTTTCATTGTCTTGATTTTTAACATGTACTCTTTTTTTTTGAGCAGTTTTAGCCATATTTTTTAATTTATGGCATTCTCACTCCCACCGTGTGCATTTACATAGCTTACCTGACTTACAAGTCTTTCTGTTCTCTCTTCCCTGATCTCTTTGAGGAAAAAAAAGAATTCAGTTCAATGACTTCTCATGTCTATATAACTATTGGATGAAATAATGAGTCATTTGTCAACTATGCAAATAGTCAAACATAAAAAATAAGCCCCAGTTTTTATCTTCTCTCTCCTGGCCCACATTCTCCCTGGGCAGTGTCCAAACTTTAATCACAAAAAACACCATTTGAGTACTTATTAACAAGCACTGGTCTTGATTCTTGAGATTTCACCCACAGGTCACCTCCACACCACCTGCAAAGCCATCAGGCGGGTGAGTAACAACTGTGGTAGCCAAATTATAAGAACAGTAACAAAATCCTTCCTCCTCAATGTTAATTTATAGACTGAGGAGAAGACAGTTTTCTTTCCTTGTGCAAAGATCATTTCTCAGTAGGTTCTCCCTTATCTCTCAGTTGACATTTTTTAAATCATTGTCAACTTTTTTTCTTCTTATGGTAAAATATCTAAATTAGCATAATATCTTGCTGATCTCCCCGTGACTCTAGCACTCTACCTTCTCTAGGACTGCAAGGACAGAGTCTGGAGAGATTGTGAGGAAACTCATGACAATTATTTCATCAAATACATTTTCCTCCTTAAATGCTGAGATATTTAAGTAATCAAAGGCACTGAAAACAATAAATATACTAGAGGCTAAAGGATTTGGCTTCAATCTTCTCTTGGTTTTATTATGATTTGAAGCATAGATAAATATTTGCAATTATCAAAAATAGCATTTCTGAGTTGTGAATTGTACACCTGCCACGTTACCTACTCTTGGTAATGATCAATATAGCAACCATTTACAGATCTATAAAAAATTTTGGAGATATGAATACATTTTGTCTTTCACATCTTCCGTAGTATCTGTAAAAGCAAAAAAAAATAATGAATTTTGATATGCCTCAGGATCCTAATGCATAGTGTATTTGATCAGATGGCTATAGGTGTCTTAGGCTCTCTGTTCTCTGGAAAACAGATAAATTTGCATACAGCTGTTATAGGAGCACTCTCCCTGAAAAAAAAAAAAAAAGAGAGAGAGAGAGAAATAGAACTTGATGAACTTTCCTAAGTTAATTTCATGAAGAGCTCTGAAAATAAGATGTCCCTTCTGAATTGTCCCAAACTGAAGCAAGGGATCAGACCTTTACCCTGAAAATGGCTAATCTTCGAATGAGAGCTGACCCAGGGGGAACACATAACAGTGGAAGGGTGAGCTCCCTTCTACAGATAGAAATTCTTAGATACCAGCCACAACCCTCTAAGAGCAAGCAGTCATGGTACCTGGGGGACGAGCACCTTTGTTTTAAAGGGAATCTAGGCTCACAGCCAGGTCTTCACAGTTCATTTACATCACTGAAATTAAATGCTGTGAATAGTAGGTTCATCTTGTTTGGGGAAACCTCTGTGGGGACTCAGATAGGTCTCTTTTCCTGAGAAAACTTATAAGAAGGTGAGTGGGTTAAAGTGTAATTCCTGCCACTGCAGCTGGACATGTGTCACATTGGATAACCATCTTCTCCATCCTTTACTGTGCATCTTATATTTCTCTTACCCTTGGCTAACACCGCTACTGATTCAAGTGCTTTACCAGGAGGACTGACCTAAATCTTCATCCTGAGTTTTTTTGAGCCACTGGTCATTATGTCCTTTGTAAGGTTGAGGTGTTTGTGTGGGAAGGCATATTCCCAGAAAGGCCTATTTTTATGACTGGCCCTTAGCTGGCTCCTACAAACTGAGCTCCTGGAATGTTCTGTCTCATGAGAGTATTTGCACTCCAGAGGCCTTGAGTCATGCTGTACCAGTGGTCTGGAGCATCAGTAACTGAAAAGTCATGCAGATGTCAATGCCTACATGACTGACCCTTAGTAAAAGCCCTGGACTCCAAAGCTGAAGTGTACTTCCTTGATTGAACACTTCACATGTGTTACATCTTTATTGGGGAAATTAAATGTGTCCCAAGTGACACTGCTGAGAAGGGATACCTGGATATTTGCACCTAAATTTCTCCAGACATATCCCCAACCAGGGGAATTTTGAGAGGTCTACCATCATCTATAGGATCCAGCTGGTTTTTCTAGGGAGAAGGCAATTAAATCAAATGGATATATGATGGCATCCACCACTCATACATTCTTTGTATCTTTAGCAGTAATATCAGTCATTCTTACCAAAATGCAATTTTTAAAAATGTGCTATTTTGGCCATAGTGTACAAGGGGGCAGTTTAGGAGGCTTCCATCTTGCCTTTCCCACCAGTCACTCCTACACTGTAGGGTAATGATCAGGATGGTTGTTCTGCCACTCAGGAAAATGATCATAATAAGTCCCAGTGGACAGAACAAGTATGAGCCAGACTTGGGTCAGGGCTCTGTTAGTGACCTGGGTCCAATACATCCCATTCTAACACGGAAGTCATAATGATGTTTCTAATCTTGAGGAATCTATTTCAACATAGTCCTTTTGTTTAGAAGTCCTCTAAATGTCTATGTATTCCCATTCCACAACGTATCAATGCTTCTTAGGTCCCTTTGGAGATGAACTACGGGAATTATTACCTGATACACTTTCCATAGTGTTACAGGATCCTAGTTGATGGGAACCTGGCACTCCTTAAATCAAAGAGCTCCAGGTATAAAAAATGTCTCATCTATCTTGGCCTCAGAAACACTATATTCTATAAGCCATCTCACTGTAAGTAAGGCTTTCTTTTCTGCTACTCTGATTTTACAACCCATTATGATAATCATACTCATCAAGATTCTGGTGGTTAAGTGCTACTGCCTGGACTCCTTTTGAGGATTTTGTTATCCCCATTGCACTGGATAGTCAATTCTATAACAGGACTTCCTACTATCAGTCCTGAACTATAGAGAAAGTCATCATTGAATTTCTCAATGAATTTGGTTCTCCTCTCCCCAACAATTCTAGATTTCTATTCCACTTTGTATGGGTCATTGTTTCTTCAAAAAAACATCCCAACAACATATTGGCATTGTATAGCGCCTCTGTCAGGGTGTTAGATTCTGTATCATGAGAAAACCTTCCTTATCAATAAACTTTCCCCTGGCCAACTTTATGGCTGGTACTCTTTGGCCCAGCGCTGTAAAATTTCAGTTCTATTTGTATTAACCTGTGTATATGTAGGGTAAGTCACACAGCTCCTTTAGAGTATTGTCCCTTTGCATCTTAGCAGGTCCAGCATGTCTCAGCTAACTAATGTCAACTGATCTGAGTTATTTGTCCAAACACCAGATTAAGAGGTAGTGGGGAAGATCCTGAAAGATCATGTGATGTCTTGCAAGCCAGAGGCCTATGCATCACCTTTAAACAAGGGAGGAGCTCTGATATTCATAAAGATAAGTTAGTATTTTCTGTGTACACAGGTTTTGCCATCTTTTTTAAATAAATTTTTTAAATTTTTTATTTTTTTTTATTTTTATTTTTTTTGTGTGCCTTGATTCAGATGTCTCTATCACAAATCTCAGTGTCTAGTGCTTTCCCAACCAGGGGCCTGGCCTTGCACAAGCAGACTTCCAGGGTTGAGAATTCAACCTTCTCTGACCTCTGATCATTTTAGCAGCAGAAGATAATAGTCCTATTAATTGCTATTTCCTCTGGCCCTTTTACACACCTGAGCTGTTACAAATGCTAGTGCATCCCCTTCCACCATTATTCTATCCCAGTTCACCATTGATATTTGTTTTAACAGTTTTCCTGTGCACTAGTTTGCTAATCTTCCATTAAAAACTGGCTGGCTTAAGCAATAGAAATTAATTTTCTCACATTATAGAGGTTAGAAGTCCAAGATTAAGGTGTAGATATAGCTGATTTCTTCTGAGGCCTCTCTTCTTAACTTATAGATTAATCTTTTTTTTTCTGTCTTCACATGGTCTTCCTCTGTATGTGTCTGTGTTCTAATCTCCTCTCTTGGAAGAACTCTCGTTGTTCTGGATAAGGATACCATCCCGATGACTACATTTAAACTTAGTTACCTCTTTAAAGATCCTATCTTCAAATACAGTCACATTCTGAGATAGTAGGGTGTTAGCACTTCCACATGTGAGTTCAGCCCATACCATCCTGCCCATAACATCCTGCTAGAGCATGCCTGGTACTATCAGCATTTTGCCTACCACCAATGACAGGGTCTACATTGCCAGACAGCTGAAGAGTAATTCAGCTCCAAAACCCCAGCCCTATTTTTATACTATGTTTGACTAAGTTCCCTGGGAAGCAGACACTGAGATGCACTTGAGGAGGTTTTTAGGGCACATAAGAAGGAAGCCTTGAGCATCACCTGTTCAAACCATCTACCTCTTCATCAATTTTATTATGATATCACTCAGACAACTCACCAGATAAAAGTGAGGTTTCAAACACAAATTGTATTGTGAAGGATAAAAAATTTAATTTTGAACATGAATTATTTATTTAAATAAATATCCAGAATTATATGTAAGCATAAATGTAAGCATTGCTATTGCTGGAGTGTAATATACATATTTTCTGACATAAAATTTCACACACTGCAATCATTTTTTTTTTTTTTGCTAATCCTTCAGTTGAACTTATACAAAACAATTTCTTAGAATTAAACCAAAAATGCAATGAACTTTAAAGTCAGAAACACAAGGTGCTGTTTTAATAATCTAGTGGTAATTATCAGAGTCCAAATCAACCCAACAAGTTGAAAACATTAGATTGAACAATATTTATTTAAAATAAAATTTAAAAATCTGAGACATACACATAAAAAAAAAGAATAGTTTTAATAATGGTATTTATTTTATTCTATTTTTCACTCATTATGCTTTATTGAGGACATAATTTTGAACTATGATGTTATTTTACTTATATGTTTTTTCTCTTATGAAAATAAACACTGCTAAAATTTTAGACAAAGTATGAACCTTTATCAGATTATTCAAAGCTCAAGAAAGAAAGGGGGAAAAATTATTTTGAGTAGAATCTCCCCAAGCTGTTGCCAGAAACCATAGAAAACTCACTTGTATTGCAACTCCGTTATAAAATTATAAAATAGTTTTATATAATCAAGACCAGTAGCACAGATAATTTATGAATACTTAACTCTAGACAGGCATAAGTAATTAATGTTACATGTATCCGAGAGCACTTTCCTAAAGTATTATATCTATATGTATTCAAACGTATTTGTATTATATCTAAATGTATTCAAACTCAATCACAAAAACATTCAAGAAAATATAGAATTTTAGGTGCCTATAGAGTAAAAGTTTGTAAAACAATAGTTGTAATGCATTTTAGGGAAAATATTGGGACAATATTTGCTGAAAAACCAAATTGTCTCAATATATGGCACAAACTTCTACTTATGCATCTATAACATTGAACTCAAAGGTAAAACTTGGTATTCTCTCATAAATCCATGCTTATTTAAAATTATTGATAAATGTGTAGAAATATTTTGAGCTTTTACTATTTTTTGACTGACTCTTATTTTCCTCACTAACTCATTCCTACTACTACATGACCACCCTAACCTTATCCCCACTTTATTAAGGGCCCAAGATGTTTTTTTTTTTTTTTTTTTTTTTTTAATTTTTGTTTCTATTTTATCCTACCTTCCTCTCCAAACCCCCAACAACATGGAATATACCTGGACTTGAGATCTGGAAACAAGATAATAACATTGGAGGGCAAGTCAGAGTGAGAAGATAGATCCTGTCATGTTTGCACTGTTTTCATTCAAGTTAAAAAAGGATGAGACAGATACCCTGTCCTTGTGGAACATGTCCATTTCTAGTGAAGTCATAATAGTGGTTGTTCAGTCAACATTATTACTCTGTGCAGTATAATATTTCAAGCATAGTGGGGAGGCAAAAGAAATATCCTGACATTAGGTTACATACAGTTCAATTGGTGGAGATAATTTTATACAAAGACACTCAGAATAAAAGACCCTCTGAAAAGAACATGTAAGTGGGTGGGAGTAGCAATCAGGGAGCTGAGAAGACACAGAGGGAAAGTCTCAGCATGGAGCTGATCAAACAAATTTCCTGGAATAAGATTTCTGAGGTTAAGATTTCTTTAAGACTCTTTATTACATAAATAAATTCATTGTCTTTTCTTTCTGGCCCATTCTCTTATGATGAGGCAACAAATTTTTTCTAGCTGAAGTAATTTTTTAGATATCCTATTGTAAGCAATGTGCTAACTGTAAAATCTCAAGCTAAGGAAAATAAAGTGCTTCGATCTTTGTCATATTAGTATTCTAAATGCATTTAAGTTGTAATTGAAACATTTTTCTTTTAATTCTCATTTAATATACTCAGTAAGATTGATGAAATACCTTCAGTGAGCTGATCTTTTACTTTTTGGTTTCCAACACGGCATATGCATCGATTTAGTATCTCATCTGGGATTCTTTCACTGTCTTCATTTCTCACATATTCCAAATGAAGAATGTCTAAACACGGAATTTGAATAATATATCATGGAATCACAAGTTATATGATGTATAATATACCATTTAATTATAATTTGTCAATCTTTTTAGTAAGACTATAATTATTATACAGAATTAGAAAGAAATGCAATCCAGATTTCAGAATTGAAAGTTGGAAATCAAGACAAATTTACATGTATTTAATGCCCACAACATATAATTTTCACTTACATCTTCTCTTATATTGGTAAAGAAGGCTCATGAAATTCAGGAGCCAGTCCATTTAGGTCTAGATTTTGTCTAAACGTGCTGGGGTAAGCGAAACAACATTGATTTCCCTGATGTCTTTATTTCTTATTGTGAAAACAAGGATATTAAAATTTAAATATCCTTTAAAGTACTATATATAAGAATCTTTAAAATTTGCATGCATTTGAAAAACATGACACTTTATAACACTTGTTACCAATTTAACTCAATAATGTTCTCCTTTTACTTTTAAATTAATCTCTAATTGTACATTAGACACATATGAAATATCACGTACTATTTGCAGTCTCTTTTAGTAAATCTCCATTGGGATATACTACTGGAGTTGGGTTACTGGAGTATATAATCATATTAGAGAACATGAAGGGCCTCCTTCAGTGAGCTTCATTAAAACTAACTTCCCTTGATCATTAAAATACAGTTTGCCTTTATAGTAGCTTTTCTTGGTGAACGTAGGCATTTTGTGAAGCACCCTACACTACAATATCTTTAATTTCAAAATTTATCTAAAATTACTAACAAATTAGCAGTGCTTATGTTATCAACACACACAATGAGTGCAAATTCAGTGATATTATCTTATAAACTATAATCTATAATGTGTTTAGAGTAAATATAACAGATTCTACCTTTCATATCTTATGGGAGTACTCTGAAAGAGTTTAACTTTTAATTAATTAAAATTTCCATACAACAGATAAAATTTTTATTATTTTTCAGTAAATATTTATGAAAGCTTATTGTCTAAAATGTGTAAGTCTTCACTAAAACTCATGAAATATAAATATTTCATCAAAAACCAAGACCATAAAGTGAAAGATTTTGTAGTTCTTTCGAGAGCCACAATAAAGAATGTCCATGAATTAACACCATGCATATATTGGTAAACATTAGTATTTTTTCCCTTCAGAACATATATTGCAAATGCCTACTTATGATCAACAGTGCTATAGATACCCACTACCACTTTAGGGAGAAGTATTAACTGCTCAATAACTCACACATATGTCAAAGATTTTTTTTTTTTTTAAAGGGAAAAGATTTAATATTTGAACTAATTTAATATTTGAACTTTTTCTAATATTAAATTTACAGGTAATTATTACCAAATCCTGAAACAATATTGGGGAATTCATTTTATGATCTAAAAATCAAGGATCTATGCATCATCAACTGATAGACTAAGATGAGAACAAATTTTCCAACATGTTGTTCAATGTAACAGTTATTTATAGAGTGGTTGCTATGTGTCAGGCACTATGCTGCTATTTTTATTCTCAAGAATCATTTGGACTCCATTAAAGAGTACTCAAGTTTTACCACGGATTGTATCCTTATCTACAATAGAATGGAAAGGCAGAGATTGAAATCATAAGTGCATTTTCAAATAGGCATCTGCTGTTTATCATGAGTATTAGTATTTTTAATGGATGTTGTTCGACAAGCATGATGAAAGCCAATATTCTTTCTGTAAATTTTCAGCACTCATTAAATATTTGGGTTGCTTACACACAGATAGTAGTGATCCTCAGTCAATTCATTTCTTCAAAGGTGTTTTTTGAACATATACTCTATACCTATTATCATGCTGATACATAAAGTTAACAAGACAAATTCCTTGATCTCATGGACTCTAGTGAGTAAATAAATTAATAATATAATTTCTAGCAGGGAAATATGCTACAAATAAAATAAAGGGGTAACTAGGTGGGAAGAGTGTTGGGGGCAGGGGAAGCTAATTTAGGTATGGTCATAAAAAACAGTCTCAGAAGAGGGTCCATTTGGGCAAGAGTCTGAAGGAGTAAACTTATACATTATATCAGCGTGAGGAAAATTTTAGACAAGAACAGCAAGTATGAATGCTCTGAGGTAGGGCAAAACTTAGAAACCAAAGAAAAGAGCATTTGTGGATTCAATTGAGTAAATGAGAAGGAGAGAGGGGAGTAAGTGACAGGAAATGCAGTCAGAGAGGTGAGTGGAAAACAGTTCATATGTGCACTTGAAGGACTTATAAGAGCATTGACTGTGTTTTATTTTGAACATGATGAGGAGCTATTTATCAATATTTTATAGAATAGCTAGTTCTACTTTCAGTAGCTATTTCTAAAGGTGTTTATAGCTGTTTAATGGAATAAAAACTAAAGTGGGAAAAATGGAAGCAAGTAGATGAGTTAGGAAGTTAATGCAAATTTCTAGGATTAAGATAATAAGAAGTTGGACAAGAATTATAAAGGTAGAGATCCAATTTCACATTTTAAAGGCAGAACTGATAAAATGTGCTTATTAGTATAAGAAGAAAATTATTTAAAAAACAAGAATGACTGCAAGGTTTTCTATCTGAGCAACTGCTGATGTCATTGACTGAAATGAACTAGAGTGACAACTAATTAAGTTAGATGTCTGGTGTTTTAGGGGTAGAGACCAAAGTTTCTAGATTGGAAAAATTTGAAATGCCTATTAGACATTCAAGTGGAGATGAACATAGTTATCTGGAGCTCAGGAAAGAGTTCAGAGCTGGAGTTGGAGATGCTAATTCCAGGAATTACTAATGTAATATAGTACTTAAACTCCCAGAGCTTGAGTTAATAATTCAGTACAAGAAAATTTTACAAACTAGAATGAAGTAAGCTAAAGGTGGCAAGAAGGAGGATCTGTCAATTGCTTAAAAACAAAAACCTTTAATTTGCAATATGAAAGTCACTGATGACTTTTACAGGAGCTCTAGATAAGGCATAGTGTGGGCTTTCAATAACTGAAATAAGATAATAGCGATGAGGATGGACAGGAGGGAATTAATGTGAATGCTACTTAACAAAGTAAGGTTTACAGAACTCAGAAACCAATTGACCATAGAGCCAGAATGAGACAACAGTCCCACTTTCTAAATAAGAAACACAAAGGAATAATTTTATTTTAGGAAAATTCAATTAGTTCAATTTTAAACATATTTATATTGAGGTGCCTGAAGCACACCTGGAATTGAAGAAACTGGATAACAGGATTCTAGCCAGGATTAAAAAGATATATATATATATATATATAAATGAGCTTTAAGGAACACAAATACCAACATTTAAAGAATGCATTGGGCAAAATGACCCTAGAGAATTAGAGGGAGTAAAACTAAGAGAATTAATTGACATATATGTGATATATGCTCTTTGAATGATGATGGTGGGTGATTATAAATTTCCTTGTGTTAGTCTTTCTCAAACTTCTTCATTCTGACTCCAGATCTTTGCCTGGAGAACAAGCTGACCAATCTACAGTGTCTTCCATTGTGGTAAAACAGAGAGAAAAAAAGTGGTTCTAGAAGAGTACAAATATATATATAGAAACATGAAATTTCAACAAATATCATTTGTTTAGAGCAAAAAAAAAAGAGCCTATAGCTTAATATATTAGCTGACATATTAAATACTGATGCAAACTGATCTCAGGTTGAATTCTGACTTCTCCTCTTGTTAGCTCTATAGTCTTTGGCAATTTATATCATTTTTATGACCCAATCTTCTCATCTGTGAAATGACGATCATTAAACAAACTGCCAAAACACTTCTAAGTTAGAAAATTATAGCAATACAGGCCTACTTCAAGAAACAAGAAAAATCTCAAATAAACAATCTAAACTTAAACCTAAAGGAACTAGACAAAGAAGAATAAACGAAGCCCAAAGGGAGCAGAAGGAAGGAAATAATAAAAAGCAGAATGGAAATAAACAAAATAGAGTCTAACAGAACAATACAAAAGACCAATGAAACCAAGAGCTGGTTCTTTGAAAAGATAAAGAAAAACCTTTAACTCTTCATGAGAAAAAGAGAGGACTCAAATAAATAAAATCAGAAATGAAAGAGAAGTAATCACTGATACCACTGAAATGCAAAGGATTGTAAGAAAATACTATGCACAGTTATATGCCAACAAATTGGTCTACCTTTAAGAAATGGATGCATTTCTAGAAAGATACAATCTTCCAAGACTAAATCAAGAAGAAACAGAAAATTCGAACAGGCCCAAAGAAAGAAAATCAGTAAATCAAAAAACTCTCTCCAAAACAGAAGTCCTGGACCAGATGGCTTCACAGGTGAATTTTACCAAATGGTCAGAGAATGAACTTATCCTTTTTAAACTATTCCAAAAACCTGAAGAGAAGGGAAGTCTCCCAAGCTCGTTTTACAAGGCAAGTATTGCCCTGATTCCAAAACCGAACAAAGACATTACAAATAAAAGAAAAATGATAGTCCAATATCTGTGATGAGCACAAATGCAAAATTCCTCAACAAAATATTAGCAAACCAAATTCAGCAATACATTGAAAAGATTATACACCATGATCAAGTGGGAGCAGACACATCTCTAATCCTACTAGATTGACTAGTTGCTTTGTAAACTGAGATATGATTCAATTAGAAAATTTTGCACTTTGTATTTCTATAATTTAAAAGAAGCATTAGTACACCTCAAAAAATTTAAGTAACATCAAAAATTATCACTACAATATCAATGAAATACTTCAAGGTTTCAAAAGAGCTACATGAATATATATAGTTGATGATTAGTAATTGCTTCTTTAAGGATTCTCCCTTTGGAATCTATTTATGCTGTCTGAAAAAATAAAGATTCAACCCCAAACTTCAAAAGAAACTTAATTTTATGATCTGAAATATATAAAGCAATCTTCAAACCATGTCTCGTTATTTTAAGCTATGGTGAAAACATATCCAAGACTTCAAATTATTTTTATTCTAACCTTTCAGAAGATAATGATTTCTAAAATTGAAAACTGACAGGAAGTCCATTTTATCACTCCATAATTAAAATACTATTTCTGTAAATTAAAGTAAGAAAATGACCACTTTAAGTGGTCTGACAATTATCATTTTGCATTATGCTCCCTGAAGTTCTAGTTTATAAATTTACCAGTTTTATAATTGTTCTCATTTTTAGAAATTCTGTGTATTGAGCAAATAACTGCCAACTGGACACCAGTCTGCATATATACTATTAAAACAACAGCTCTTTCCCACTGTCTACCTAATCCTAATTTTTTGGAGTTTATCAGTCTATATATATGTGTGTGTATATATATATGTATATATGTATATATGTATGTGTGTGTGTGTATGTGTGTGTGTGTATTCACCTCTGTACTTGCATTTCATTCACAAGCAGACCCCAGTCCAGAAGTCAGCCCTCCTACTTGCTCTGACCTGATGTGAATGCCTCACCCACAGTGGGCCATAAATGAGGAGCTGTGAGAAAGCTGGGGCAGTAGCCTATACCCAGAGGCACCACACAATTTTTCTCTTGACACACATAGTGCCTGTCAGATTTTTGTTTTTTCAAATCTAGGGTACTGAGGTGCCTGCCTGCTGCTATTGAACAAAAAGGAAAGCCATCTGTCCAGGCTTACTATTTCTCCCTATCAATATGGGGGTACTCCAGATGCTCAGTCTTTGGCACCAAGTCTCTCAGAGACTGTCTGAGGACACTGCCTGTGTCCACTGCTGTAGAACCATTGGCACTAGGACCTTTTGGCACATCTTAGATACACTTTGTAACCAAACTGTATTTTTAGTTTTACGCACTTTTAAATATGGTTTTTGCATCCTGTTGCATGACCTACTTCTATAGGTGCTCAGCCTAGGGGACGCTGAGGGATACACATGCTGCACTAAGAACCAGCGCTTTTACCTCCAACCTTACCACTACCCTACCCAAACTTGCAGGACCATTTATTTACTTTCCTTAGGAATCATCTAAGAAATCTCTTTGTCAAAACATGCAAAAGGGCCCCTGGAGGAGCAATGATATCAGAATGCCAGATATTCAAGATGTGATCGTGGCCAACAAACTACCTGGGGCTTGCAGCACAGCACATTCACACACATTCCTCTAGAATTGGGTGCTCACTCTCCCCTCCAACTACTTCCCTGATCTTCTCTCCCCTGGCCTTCTGAACTCTCTCCCTCATTCTAACCTTCAGCATTAACAGTAGTGTCTGAACCTCTCTGCTTTCACAACACCTGTGGATGTGATCTTCTGGCACATAGAAACCTAATTTGTGTTGGAAAAGAGGGAAGCGAAGCTATGAGAGCTTTGCAGGAAAAAAAAAAAAAAAAAAAAACAGCCTGCAGGATAAACTTTTCTACTCATATTTATTTTTTCATTTAGGAAGATTAGAAACCCCAGAGCATGTATCATTATAAAATCATCTAAATATGCAACTCAATGAGTTTGTTGTTTTAGTTTAAATAGAGAATAGCCAGTAAAAACTTATACTTTTAAAAAACACCATGTAATTCAAAGTAATTATGCCTCACATTTTCAAATATATTAAATACTCCAATTATTATTCCTCAGAACTGTGAGATAGTATTATTGGCTAGCACAGTCATGAAACCTGTAATGCACCCAAACAGATGGAAGCCTGGTGACAGAGTTGCTGACTTGATCACTTCAACCATGGGACTCACCTAGTTTAGTCTCTAAATGACCACACCTGTGAGAATTTCCACAACAGAACTTGATGTATACAACACACAATAGGTTAAACTCGCTTGTTTAGGTTAGCATAAATCATATACAATAACCATGAATACCACACAATTATTTTTCAAAAATTTAATTTTCTCCTCACTACCTAAACTCAAACCATTCTGATTTGGGACATCATTCTCTTCTTTCCAGCCCATTGTTACTCACTGCACTTCCCAGTCTCTCATACTTAAATGTTACATTTTATTTCAGTGTAGGCTTTACCAATTCAGAGATTTAGTCTCCTTCCAATGTTCTCTTATAAAAGGACTGTTTGCCTGTTTGACCTGTTAAACCGAGGGAGATATTATCATTTTAGAATCTGTGTTCTCTGCCATGATCCACATTCCAGGCCAGACACTGACCATTCAGTGTGTGTGTGGACATTGTGGCAGACACTCCCTTCTCTTGCTGTATGTCCTGACTGCTCACCCTTGACTGCAGCCACTGCTCTGATAACCCCTTTCACAAACATTCTCAGATTTTTTTCATCCTAGGCACTATGGACATTGTACGCCAAATAATTATGTGTTGTGAGGTTTTTTCCTGCCCATTGCAAGATGTTTAGCTGCATCTCTGGCCTCCACTCACCAGAAACCTCTAGCATCCCTCCAGTTATGACAATCAACCATTTGTAGTCTCCAGGACTACAAATGTTCCCTGGGGGGCAGAATCATCCCATTTTAAAAACTCAGGAGTAGCCTAATAGTGTCCCACCTGAGCTTCAACATGCCCCTGACATCACCATTAGGAATGATGGGGAGGGCCTACCCTGCTCCATTCCAGGCTGCACAAGCGTGGAGCTGTCTGGAGGGCACTTCTGACCAATGAGGGATAATAACTTGTGGACCAGTGTCCCATCTCTTTCTCAGTGTTGGTCACTTTTTGCCTAAGATCCAAATGCTTGCTTTGGTCCTTATCTTGTGTAACTACAATTCTTCCAAAGAAAGTAGCTCAAGACAACATCATTATACATTTTACAACCATTATTAGTTGGACTACGATTTGCTAAAGCAAGCTATTACTAAAATCCCAATTCATGAAATGATGCTCATCCAACTGATCCATAAGGTTTGACCTCAGATATATGTCTAGAAGATATGGAGATGATCATTTTTGAATATTATAAGTTACAAGAAGATATAGATTCTAAAATAATTGTATTGTTTATTTGCCTGTGTGCTGTTTAGATATTTAGATGTGGCTGTTTGGTGGTTAAGTCATTGAATGCCTTAGCTAGACAGTTACATAATATCTTATATTCTATATATTATAGAAAGATTTGTTCTTACTATTCCTGTTACTTAAATTGTTACATGTACATGTACGTACGCACAGAGACATACATACACTAACATGCATGGATGATAAGAGAGAACCCCCCAAAGCTCTGTGCATCCAGTTGCATCCCATTTCCAGGTGGCTTTATCTCAACCACTGGGAGAATAATAGCTATGATTATTATGTTTTTCTCTTGAGTAAGATCCTAATTTAGCTAGATACTGAGATAGCTGAATGGTTCATTCATTATGATCAAATTGAAAAACATAGAAGAAAGTTATCTTCTTTTTTATCCCCAAATGTCTAGTTCTCTTTCCAAGTGGCATGACTTATTCATACTTAAGTAAATGAGATAGACATAGAGATGTTTTTGAAAATTCACAATATAGTTCCAAATTTAGAGATATTGACAAAGCAAAGGATTTCAACTAGAGAAAAGGCTCTTAAACAATCAGAAAACTTCTTTGAGTTTAAAAATATTTGGGTTCCCTAGAGCAAAAATATATACATGTAACAATAAAAAAATATATGTAATAATGAAATATATAATACATATAAATATGTAACATATATTATATATGTAATAATGAAAACACATTTTAGCATATTAAAATAAAATATATTTGAAAATAAAAGAAGATATTTTTAAGAGAAGAGAGAAAAGACTGTGTTGTGAATGCTTACTAAAAATTGGATATGGAAGCACAGAAAATAAACATTGCAAATTAGTTTAATCCTAAAATACTTTTGATGGCGCAGGTGATGTTTATAAATTATGTACTTGTGAGTGCCAGCAAATGGGATTACCCGTGGTGGAAATTTGTTAAAATTTCTCCACCTACCTCACTACTTTACCTTCCATTCCATTTGGAGGGGGCTGCTGGATAGTAGGGCACCCCCTCTCGTTTACATGGCTGTTTTGGAATCCTTTCCTTTGAGTGGAGAAGTGAGGGAGTTTGGTTTATTTCTTTTTGAATCTAAGAAATGTAGTGATCAGTTTGAAGGTGACATTCACATAGTCATCTTTTAGTGATAATTTTTAAAATTAAAAAAAATGCTAATAAAACTTTGGGACAGGACATTTTTAGGTCACTCCCTTAGTCTCTTTATACTTGTCCTAAGATTATACATGTTGGATATTCATGATTTTCCTTTTTCCCTTCAAGAGCCTGTTCCCTTTTTATACATTTGGCAACTTCTCATCTGTACTTCTATTGGGATTTAGCTTCCATTCCCCGTCATGGAAGCAAAACAAAAAGGCTAGATTACACTTTTTAACTTCCTTTGCACCCAGGGCTTGGGTAAATGGTCTCAATTCTGCAACTGTAATGTGCTCATCAGTGTCAGGCCAGTGAAGTATCCATTCTGGTAGTTGCAGAATCAAGGTTGACAGTAACTTTCAGTTTTAATGGTACTTGCCATCAAACTGTGGCAATAGCAGACACTATCACTGGCTTCAGCACCCAATGGTCAGCAATAGTGATGTCTGTGGTATGATTTTAACTGTAGTTTTGGCTAATCAACCCATATTTTATCCTGCCTAAGTATACCTTATTATCTATACCTTATCCTCTAAACTACTTAGCAATGTCGGGATCTACCTTTATTTTTCTTAGTCAATGTGATGGATTCTTTGCAAGGTATGCACAATTATTCACCTTAGTATATCCATAGCTCCACTATATAAATTATTAGTTCCTCCTCTCATGAAGTAAATCTGTTTACCCACCTCTTGACTCTGACCTGGTATTCTGACTAGCTTAGGTCATAAGAATGTGTCAGAAATTACGAAGTTCTCACTTCCCAGCTAGAGTTGCAAGAGGTCTTGCAAGTTTTTTTTTTTTTTCTAAATATCTCAGAACTCTTTCCAACCACCATGTAAATGGGTCTTGGCAACGATGCTGAATGTTGATCACGAATGCAGTCCAGAAGTGAGCCTCCCGGCTGAAGCATCCTAAACATGGCAGCTGACTGTAGTCTAGCAGAGACCAGAAAACCCACCAAGATGATCACAAGACAAATTGCCATACTCCTAATCATGAACCAAATAGCTGGTTTTTGCTTTAAGGTACTGTGTTTCAGGATGGTTTATGACACAGCAAAAGCTAACTAATATAGTTGACCTTAGTTGATTTCTGTTATCTGCACTTAAAAACCTTAAATACTCTGACTTATGTGAGCCTCAAGTAAGCAATGATTTGAAGTGGCTATGAGCAGAGAAAATATCTTGAGGAAATGTCCCTATAGTTTCACAAGCTTGTGAGTAATCTACTTGAGGGCAATATTCTTTATTTCTAGCAAAAAAAAAAAAAATAACACTTGACAAGTGTTCAAGAATAACAGATGCACACATATAAAATGGTTTCTAATGGCCTAAGAGAATCAAATACCTTATTTATAAATAGTAGGAAATCAACTACAGACTAAAATTAATATAGTACACTTAATGTTTGTTATTTAATTTTCAATATTATAAAAATAAAATAATAGTTATCAATTATTATCTACATCATCAGATGAAAGAGCAATGGTTTTCTTTCTTTTTTTAGAAAGTCCATGTTTCCAAAGATATCAAGTCAATTGCCATTATTCTTGGATTAGCTTTTATACTATAAACAAGTGTGTTCTTAATGGTCTACTTAGTGCCATAGTATTGTGGGGGTTTTGTGTGTGTGTGTGTGTGTGTGTGTTTTACATGTATGTGCATTTTGTTTAAACAGAAACACATAAAACAAGATTATATATTAATCAGTTGATGAAAAGTCAGGCTGAAAAGCTATATGTTAAATTGTAAAATTCCAGGCCCCAGAAATGTAATCATAGACCAAAAGATCTGGAAGAAATCTTAGTCATCATCTTTTCTTAATTTCTTATTGATTGGTCATAGTACTGAGACCCAGAGAAGTGATACGTGTGTGGTTACATAAGGCAAAAGCAAAGGTTCTTTTATTGTCCATATGTTCTCTTTGTTGCACAGCACCATGTATAAAATTCTTTAAATGTTACTGGAGTCATTTTGACTGGTGAATTTTATCAACAGACTGATTTAAGAATGTACCTTATGGATCTACATCACGCCAAATTTACAGAATTTAAACCTAGATCTTTTCCAAATGCTGCCTCTGACATAAGGTCAGTGCTTATATGATGTAGATACTTACATTAGAGCAAAGCAGCAAAGTAGGCATCTCCAAATTCACATCCCACCACAGAAATGTTGAAAAAAAAAAAAAGCAGAAGCTTGTTGCTGGAAGGATCAAAGATGTACAGCAATAGAACAAAAGCAGAAACAGAAAAAGGCACTTAAAAATAAAATTTCTGTCAAAACATTAACTGAACACAGTAAAAAACAAAGGGTTCAGTGACCACACATGAAAAAGAACACAATTTTTACAAACATAGTTTGCAAGGGTCACTAAACAAATAGAAAAGTAGCACAGCCAACAATATAAAAATAAAATAAAATAGTGGGGAAAAGGGCAAATCTAATTACCAGAATTACCACATTATAATATTCAAATGTCCAGAATTCAACAAAATAATCACAAGGCATACAAAACACACACACACACACACACACACACACACACACACACACACACACACAAGAATATAAATAAATTGACAGGGATCATTCTTGTGGAAGCACAAACATTGGAGTAACTAGACAAGGACTTTAACTCAACTTTCTTAAATGTGTTTAAAGAGCTAAAGGAAACCAGGAAAACAAGATGTGAACAAATGAGATAGATATATCACTAAAGAGAGAAATTATTAAAAGGAACCAAATAGAAATTCTGGAGATGAAGAGTATAATAACTAAAATAAAAAATTAACTAGAGATCTTCATTATTATATTTCAGCAGACAGAAGAAAGAATCAGCAAATTTAAAGACAGGACCATTGAAATTATTCAGTCTGAAGAACATAAATAATCAAGGAAAGTAAACTAAGACTAAGGGATCTGTGGACCACCACTAGGCAAGCCAACATACACATTATAGGAGTCTTAGAGAAGAGAAAGAAAAGAGAGAAAAAATTATTTGAAGAAATAAGTCATAAACATTCTGAATGTGATGAAAGACAGGAAATGGATGTATACATTCAAGGTCAACAAATCCCAAATAGGATAAACTCAAAAAAAAACCTATCTATCTATTGTCTATCTATCATCTATCTATCTATCTATCTATCTATCTATCTATCTATCTATCTATCTATCTATCTATTATCTATCTATCTATCATCTATCTATTTATCTATCATCTATCATCTATCTACACACATATCTATGTTCACAATATATAATTCACAAAATAAACTGAAGACACAACATAATAAAACCATTAAAAGATGAAAACAGAGATTATTGAAAGCAGTAAGAGAGAAGTGATTTGTGACAAAAACATTAAAGGGTGTGGGGATAGCTGTCCAGGAGCAGCATTTTAGTATGCTTTTGAGGTTATGTTACTATCAACTCAAATCAGCCCTTATTTAAACTTGCTTCCTGATGGAGTAAAGGGTTTCTACAGGCATTGGGATGTTTAGGTGTCTCTCACTGGTGGGAACATTGGACACGTAGCCAGGAATGGCCCTGGTAGAGTAGCCCATATTTTCCCAGCTCAGCCTTCTGGGTAAATAGCACACATGGGCATGTTAGGGCTTTTAGTTAGGCATATGGCTTTTCCCCCTAGCAACCAGATCCTGAAACCCTGCCTCCCAGACACCTGCCGGGTGTCTGGTCCTTGGTGCCCTGGACCTGCCTAGCCTACACATGCACATTAGTCACCCAGTCTACTAGCCTGGGGACTCAAGAGCCCTCCAGGTCTGGGAGATTCCTCGGGGTAGTTCTCAAACCTCTATACAACCCCCACCATATAAAATGCCCCACTGCTCTCAAATATAATTGTAAAGTGGTAGTTATGAAAGGGAAATGACCCCTCAGTTCTTATTTGGACTTCTTGACTAATGGGATCCTGGGCTTCTCCAGCTATCAGGAAGTCTAGGTATCTCTCATTAGAGGGGATCTTGGCCAGCCCCACCCAGGCTTGAACTGGGAAGCCAGTACAGATATGCCCAACTCAGCTTTCCAGAAGGAAATGTTAATATGGCAGATGAGTGCTTTTTAATAACACAGATGCCTTGTTACCCCTAGAATCAAATTATAAAAGCTAGCCTCTCTGACATCTGCCTGCTACCTAGTCCTTAGAGCCTCAGACCTGTGCAGTCCACACATGCACCACAGGCACCCTGTCTGATGGCCTGAGGAATCCAGGGCTGTCTGGGTCTGGGAGGCTCCTCAGGATGGTTTCCAACCTCCTGCATTGTTCCTGGCATATAGAATGCTTCTTCCCCTTCCCAAAATCTTTATGAGGTAGTAACTACATAGCAGAAATGGTCACTCAGTCCTTATTTGGACTTTCTTCTTCATGGAATCCCAGGTTCTCCAGTTATCAAGTGGTCCAGGTGTCTCTCATTATAGGAAACCGTGGCCATTTCCTCTGTGGTTTTCCTTGAAAAGCCAGTCCAGATTTTCTTTACCCAGTCTTCAGTGGGTAAATGTGCATATGGGTATGTTAAGGTCTTTTAATAAGATATAAGTCTTGTTACTTCAAGAAACAAATCCTAAAACTAGGCCTTTCTAATACCTGCCTTGTGTCAGTTCCTTGGTGTACCAAACTTATGTGACTGGCATTTGCACAATAGGCACCCTGTTTGCTGGTCTGAGGAATCCAGGGTCCCCCAGGCCTAGGAGGCTCCTTAGAGTGGTTCCCAACCACCTGCATAACCGTCTGAGTATGGGATGCCCTCACCCATCACAGAAATCTTTATGAAGCAGTAGCTATTAAGTGGAGATGGTCACTCAGACCTTGTTTGGACTTCCTTCTTCCTGTTTTCCTGGGCTTCTGCAGCCATTAAGACATCCAGGTGTCTTTCATTGAAAGAAACCATTGCTGTTACCACAGGGACTTGCCCTGGGAAGTCTGTATTTTCCCAGCTCAGCCTTCGGGGCGGAATTGCCATTTGGATAGGTTAGGGCTTTTAATTAAGTATACTCCTTTTGTCCTGAAAAAGCAGTTCCTGATACTTGGCCTCTGCAGACACCAACTAGTTTGTTGCCCAGGCCTCTGCTTCTATGCAGATTGCCAATGTACAATAGGCGCTATGTGTGATATCTAGGAAAGCAGGAGTTCTTCAGGCCTTGAATGTTCCTAGAAGAGGTTCCCAACTTCCTGCTTAGCACCCAACTCAGAGGGAGCTTCCATTCCTCCAGACCAAACCTCTTGTTTCCTTTCTTTCCTCCCCTCCCCTGAGGCCCTATTCCCCTGCCTACTATAACAATGTTATACCATAAGTTTTATACAATTTCTGGAACAGTTATAATATATATGTATATAAATACAACATAAAGAAGCTAGTGTTCTTCTTTAACAATACTTTCTATGTAAATTAATATATAAAATTAGCCTAATTAGTTTAGCAACTCTTTATAAAAAGAGAAAACAAATCTTGAGATGTTTCAGTTACCTTCTATAAACTCCAAATTAGTATAAGGTCAAAAAGATTTCATTTAAAATTTAATTTTGGAAAGTTTACTAAAAATATCAAAAGATTTTAAAATGCTTGGTCAAGTAGGATCACATGTCACTGTGAAAAAATATTTAGTTATCAATTTCACCAATATTTACAACTTCACAGGCAAATGAAGTTAAAGAGCAGGGAAAAAAAACATATCTTAGCTCTTTTAATAAGAAGACTCAGGTTTTATTTGTTGTTTATTTGCTTTTGTTTCTTTCTTTAGTTATCAAAACCTTGATCACAAGAAATATTTTGATAAAACATAGCCTCTTTGTTGTTCTATGCAGATCACTTTAAAGAAGAAAACCTTTTATTATCTCATCAGGAACAGATCAATAATCTAAGAAAACTTTGTCTTTTTAGAAGATGAAAGAAAATTAAGGCTTACTTTCACATACTCTACTAATACTAAAGCTTATTTTTAAAACACTTATTACAGATTTATTCAATTTTATTCAGCTTGACCATGCATAAAATTCCTTTTCCAAAATTTCTTCTCCACAAGTCTTTTACAACTTCTTTTTAAATTCAGATTTTGTACCATGTCGCCCCTTTTTCCTATTCTGAAATATCCAGCCTGACTGAAAGAAAATTTTTAAAAAATTAATAACCATTCTTATACCTATTTATACCCCAAACACACAATCCTACTTTCCTTGCATACAAAAATGTTTCCCTTATTATTTCTCATAACTTTAATTACATACATTAAAATTTACAATCCTAAAAAAGCCTTAATTTCTAGTGAAAATGAAAAAAGTAAGCAATTATAAACAGTCTGTTACACCAGCATTCTATAGATAAGGAAATTCATGAATACATTAAGACATTAGACAAAATCAGCCATTATTACCAGCTTGTTTATCTTTTGCTGACAAATTTTGTTAAGAGGTAACATGAACTTTAGGTCTCAAAGATGGCGGACTAAGTAAAAGCAGGGTTCGCTTACTCCCAGGTCCACACTGAAATTACAGTCAAAGTATAAAATAATCAAGGCGGAGAATCATATGAAGTCCAACTGTAATATGTAAATCTGATAATATAAAGAAGGAACCACATCAAAGGTGGTAGGAGGGGCAAAGTCATGAATCCGGTTGCACCTGCACCCGCGAGTGATGGAGGATCACCAGGAAGGACAGGGAGGCTGCAGAGGTTCGCTGCGGGGCTCCCCAACCCAGAGTCCCAGCCCAGGGAAGAAGAATTTCAAAAAACCTCACACTGTAAAAATCAGAGGGGATTCTGGCTGTCCGAGTGAAAAGGAAGGACACTGAAACCCTAGATGCCCCTTTGAAGGGCAACGCACAGGTTCTCTCACCTGCAGACACTTGCCCAGGGCACCAGTGGTGGGTCAGAGACTTGTGCAAGATTCATACTGTGGCAGCCTGACCCTGCGGGCCATTTCCTGCTCGAACAAGTTCGTTCCTGACCTCCCCCTGTTCCCCTCTCCAAGGACTCTCCGGCTGATGCGGGAGTCTGCAAACCTGCTTAAATGATTGAGCCGTTTTTTTTTTATAGTTTGGCAGTCAATCAATGTTCTCCTTATGTTCTCCTTCCTTATATGGAATATCTATAGCTGTGTAAGAATGTGGAAGTGCAAGATGGTATAAAACTGCCTGCCATGTTACAATCGGGGCTCAGCCTTTGGGTAAAAATCCTCTGGGCCGGTGCCAGCATCAATGAACGCTGCTTCCTGCTTATAGCCTTGATGTCCTGTCTCTCTGTTCGAGAATCTGGCAGCATTTTAAGAAAGACTGCATTTTCTAAAGCCAGAATGAGGTCTACACGGGCAGCCACCATTGTACCTTAGTCTGACTCTCCTAAGGACAAGCTATGAACTGCACTAGTTTACCTGTGCAGATCCCTCCCACACAGACAATATGGAATAGCTGGCCTGAGGAGATCAGCTTGCCCCATTCCCAACCTGCATATTGCCCAGGGCTTTTGTAGCTGGGTGGCTGCCACGCCTTGCATCTGTTTAGGGCTAAACATTTGCAGCTCGCAGTAAGTGCCGTGAGCACCCATTTCAGAGACAGTTTCAGGCACATCACTGCTGCCAACATGAACTTAAGTGGATCTTGGGGATCTGTACGCCAGTTCCAGACAGCAGCTGTTTTTGCTGTGATCTGGGACTTTTGTGGGAACGGGCAAACCATTACCGAAGTTGCAACAAGATTGAGACTGGCTCTATAGATAGATCTGACAGCCACAGTCTCCCTGAGATCCTGCCCCACCTAACCCACAAATTGCCCCAGGCAGCCAATAGAAAGTCAATTGCTCCTTCCCCTGGGTCTCCCAATCCGTACAGGCAACAATCTTTGGCTGGGGTCGGGGGGACTTTGCAAAGAAATCAGTTGTAGGCAGAACTCGGCTGCCTGCAAGAGCTGCAATACCATATGGGGGGATCGTGGGGGTCTGTGGGACGACCCCAGATGGCAGCTGGTCTCACTGCGATCTATGACTACAGTGGGAACACCCAGCCACAGAAGTTGCAGCAAAACTGAAACTGTATTGGCTTGATAGTCCTTGTCTCCCTGAGATCCCACTTCACCCAAGCCAGAAAGTGCCTGCAGACCATTGATAGGCAGCCTCTTGTGTCCTGCTTGGCTCTTGGGTTATGCAATCAGCGCAGGCAACAGACCTTGACTAGCACAGTGAGCACATTTCTGAGAAAACAGTTGTGAGCAGACCACTGCTGCCTGTAGAAGCTGCAATATTTCTTGGAGGGATCACAGGGGTCTGTGGGACCAACCCAGACAGCAGCTTATCTCCTTGAGATCTGTGACTACTGTGAGAACATGCAGGCACAGAAATTGAAGAAAACTGAGGCCATTGGCCTGATGGCCTTTGACTGCCTGAGATCCTGCTCCACCCAATTCACTGAGTGCCCACAGCACTTTGACAGGCAGCTACTTCTGCCCTGGAGTGGCACATTCTGTGCAGTCAAAAGATCTCAGCCAGCAAAGTGAGCAAAGTTCAGGAAATACAGTGATAGGAAGATCACTGTTGCCAGCACAAGATACATTACCTCTTGGGCAGATCTCAGGAGTTTTGTGGGCCCACCACAGATGATAATAGGTCATGCAGTGATATGTGATTTTGGTGGGAGCCCGCAGTCCCAGAGCTGGTAGCAAATCGAGTGCTGTGTAGGCCTGATGGCCCCATGTCTCACTGAGATAGCACCCCACTTAACCCACAAACTACCTGTGGCAAGCTTGCTCCCAGGCAACCCAGTCCCATCCTGTGCTTTCCTTGCATCATGAATTCAACAGCAAACAACAGCATTCAGTCCATGGAGCCCACACAAAGCCCATTAATCTGGGGAACCACAAGCTCACATGCACAAGCTTCAGAAATTCTTAAATAGAATTTGGGTGTTTGCAGGCCTGAAGTGGGCAGCAGCTGGCCTTGAGACAATTGGAAACTTGTACAAGGAGCCATAGAGACAGCACTGGCAAGTAAACTGAGAAAATTTGCTTAATAGATCCAAGAGATTCATGGGGTCCCTGAATCACCCAACATGCATATCACTCAGAGGTTCTTCTAGTCTGAGAGACTTACAGGCAACTGACAGGAAGTGTCAGGCCTCGAGGAGCACTGGTCCTTCTGCTATACTGCCCTAAGTCAAGGGTGGGGGATAACTGGCTTACTGCCTACAGCATTGTCTCTTCCACTTACCTATAGATCCGGCATAGGCAACAATCATCTGCAGATCACTTTGTAGCTCCCACTAGGCAGCCTTGAGCAATCAAAGGCAGCAGCTGACCTTGGCCTACTTGGGAACCTCTCCCAAGAGGCCACAAAATCAGTGCACCCAGAGACTGGCACTAGACCACAACAGAACAATATCCAAGCAAGTCCCATGAGCAGTACACACAATGGGTAGCTGCAACAAGTACACAAGCCTGCTAGGGCAAATCCCAACACAGTAACTCTTACCCTGCGGGTACAGCCAATTCCCACAGTTAGCCTGAGCATTAATCCTATTCACTGATGTACTAATACCAATAAAGGCTTAGCTATAACAGAAGATCACACACAACCCACACAAAGATCATGTCCAGAGCCCCCGGTACAGGGGATCAGGGATAATGCACCACTGGGCCACACAAGACAGCTTCCACATAAGGCCATCTGGCCAAGCCTGAGACAAAACAAATATTACTGACACAAAGAAACAAACATAGAGAGGCTAATGAAGTGAGAAAACAAAGAAACATACTATAAATGAAACAACAGGAGAAAACTCCAGAAAATGAGCTAAATGAAATGGAGGCAAGCAACCTACCAGAGACAGAGTTCAAAATAATGATTATAAGGATGCTCAACAAACTTAGCAGGGAATGGATGAGCACAATGAGAACCTCAACAGAGAGATAGTAAGCATAAAAAAGGACATAGAAACCATAAGAAAGAACGAGAAAGAAATGAAGAATACAATAACTGAAATGAAGAATAAGCTAGAAGGATTCCACAGTAGATTGGACAAAGCAGATCAAATCAGTGAACTAGAAGACAAGGTAGCATAATACACCCAATCAGAACAACAAAAAGAAAAAGAATTAAAAAAAAATGAGGATAGTTTAAGAGACCTCTGGGACTACACGAAGCATAACAATATCCACATCATAGGAGTACCCAAAGGAGAAGAGAGAGAGAAAGGGATTGAGAGTATATTGGAAGAAATAATGACAGAAAACTTCCTTAACCTGGCAAAGGAATTAGACATATAACTTCAGGAAGCACAAAGAGTCCCAAACAAGAGAAATTCAAACAGACTCACACCAAGACACATCATAATAAAAATACCAAAGGTCAAAGACAAAGAGAATCTTAAAAGCAGCAAGAGAAAGGCAGCTAGTTACTTATAAGGGTACTCCCATAAAACGACTGCTGATTTTTCAATGTAAATTTTCAGTCCAGGAGAGACTGGCAAGAAATATTCAAAGTTATATGATATAAGAATCTACAACCACAAACACACTACCCATTAAGGCTTTTGATTAAAATGGAAAGTAAGATAAAGGGCTTCCCAGACAGAGAAAAGCTTAAGGAATTCATCACCAACAAGCCAGTATTACAAGAAATGTTAAAGGAACTTCTGCAAAAAAAAAGAAAAGGTAAAGAAGAAAAATAGAAAAAACAAATAGGAATAATAAAATGGCAGTAACTATGTACCTATTAGCAAATACTTTAAATATAAATGGATTAAATGCTCTATCAAAAGATATAGAGTAGCCTAATGGATAAGGAAACGATATCCAAGCATTGCTGTCTACAAGAGACCCACTCAGATCAAATGACATTCACAGACTGAAATAAAGGAATGGAAAAAGATATTTCACAGAAATGGAAATGAAAAAAAAAAAAAAAGCCAGGGTAGGGATACTTATATCAGATAAAATAGACTTGAAAACAAAGGCCATAATAAGAGACAAAGAAGGTCATTAGATAATGATAAAGGGATCAATAAATCGAGAGGACATAACTCTGGTAGACATACACGTACCTAACATAGGAGCACCTACATACATAAAGCAATTATTGACTGATATAAAAGGAGAGATCAACAGTAATACATTCATAGTAGGAAATTTTAACACCTCATTGACACCAATGGACATATCTTCCAGGCAAAAAATCAACAAAGAAACAATGGACCTAAAAACCACACTAGAAAAGATGGATTTAATAGATATTTTGAGAGCATTTTACCCCAAAGCAGCAAAATACATATCTTTCTCACATGCACATGGAACATTTTCCAGGAGACTCCACATTTTAGGACACAAAATAAATCTCAATAAATTTAAGAAGATAGAAATCATATCAATTGTCTTCTCCAATTACAGTGATATGAAACCAGAAATCAACTACAAGAAAAAAACTGGAAAATACACAAACACATGGAGGCTAAATAATATACTATCAAACAATGAATGGGTTATTAATGAGATCAAGGAAGAAATCAAAAGATACCTAGAGACAAATGAAAATGAAAACACGACTCAAAATCTATGAGGCATAGCAAAAGCAGTCCTAAGAGAGAAATTAAGAGCAATATAGGCCTACCTCAAGAAACAAAAAAAGCTCAAATAAACAATCTAACCTTACACTTAAAAGAACTAGAAAAAGAACAGCAAACATAGCTCAAACTGAATAGAAGGGAAAAAATAATAATAAAGACCAGAGCAGAAATAAATAAAAGGGTCTAGAAAAAAACAATACAAAAGATTAATGAAACCAAGAGCTGGTTCTTGGAAAGGATGAAATAAATTGGCAATCCTTAGCCAGACTCATCAAGAAAAAAAGAGTGAGGACTCAATAAATAAAATCAGAAATGAAAGGAGAAAAATAACTACTGATCCCACAGAAATACAAAGGATCATAAAAAAATATTATAAGCAATTATACACCAACAAATTGGACAATCTGGAAGAAATGGATACATTCCTAGAAACCTACAGTTTCCCAAGACTGAGTCAAGGTGAAACAGAATATCTGAACTGACCAATCACCACCAATGAAATCCAATCAGTAATCAAAAACCTCTCAAAAACAAAAGTTCTGGACCAGATGGCTCATAGATGAATTTACCAAACATTCAAAGAATTAACACCTATTCTTCTCAAACTATTCTAAAAAAATTCAAGAAGAGGGAAGGCTCCCTAACTCCTTTTATGAGGCCACCATTACCTTGATTCTAAAACCAGGCAAAGACACTACAAAAAAAGAAAACTATAGGCCTATTTCTCTTATGAACATTTATACAAAAATCCTCAACAAAATATTAGTAAACTGAATTCAGCATTACATTTAAAATATCATACATCAGACATGATTCCATAGTATAGTGGTTAACATGTCTGCTTTACACACAGAAGGTCCTGGGTTCACTCCCCAGTGGAGCCACGGTCCATAGTCTACAGCCATGCCATCCTGAACAAGCCCAGTGTCTGATCTCAGAAGCTAAGCAGGGTCAGGCCTTGTTAGTACTTGAATGGGAGACCACCTAGGAAGACCAGGTGCTGTAGGCATAAATAATAATAAGTAACAAAAAAAATGAAAATAAAAATAAAAATATCACACACCATGATCAAGCTGGATTTATTCCTAGGATGTGTGGTTGGTACAATATCCACAAATCAATTAATATGAACACCATATTAACAAATCAAAAGATAAAAACCATATGATCATATCAATAGATGCAGAAAAAACGTTCAACAAAATCCAGCATCTAATTAAGACAAAAACTCTCAGCAAAGTGGGAATAGAAGGAACATGCCTCAACATAATAAAAGCCATATATGACAAACATACGGCTAACGTCATACTCAATTGGAAAAGGCTAAAAGCATTTTCCTTAAGATCAGGAACAAGACAAGGATGCCCATTTTCACCACTCCTCTTCAACATTGTATTGGAAGTCTTAGCCACAGCAATAAGACAAGAAAGAGAAATAAAAGGCATCCAAATTGGAAAGAAAGAACTCTCATTATTTGCTGATGATGATACTATATATAGAAAACCCTAAAGATTCCACAAAAACCTGTTAGAACTGATCAATGAATTCAGGAAAGTAGCAGGATAAAAAAATTAATATTCAGAAGTTAGTAGTATTTTTACACACCAATGATGAACTTTTGAAAAGAAATTAAGAAAACAATTCCATTTACAATTGCATCGAAAACTATAAAATACCTGGGAATCAAATTAACCAAGGAGGTAAAAGATCTGTTCTCAGATAATTATAAGTCATTGAAAAAAGAAATTTAAGAAGATACAAATAAATGGAAGCATGTACCATGTTCATGGGTAGGAAGAATCAACATCATTACAATGGCCATACTATTGAAAGCAATCTATAGACTCAATGCAATCCCTATCAAAACACCAGTGGCATTTTTCAGAGCTAGAATGAATAACCTTAAAATTTATATGGAACCATAAAAGATCCCAAGTAGCCATGGCAATACTGAGAAAGAAGAACAAAGTTGGAGTTATCACACAACCTGATATCAAACTATACTACGAGGCTACAGTACCAGCATAAAAACAGATATATCAATCAGTGGAACAGAATAGAGAGCCCAGAAATAAATCCATGCCTATACGCTCACTTAATATATGACAAAGGAGGCAAGAATATACAATGGGGTAAAAACAGTCTCTTCAATAAATGGTGCTGGGAAAATTGGACAGATCTGCAGTAAACTCTCTGATATTACTAATAGGAATTTCTTTTCAGATATATCTCCTCGGGCAAGGGAAACAAAAGAAAAAATAAACAAATGGGACTACATCAAACTAAAAAGCTTTTGTACAGAAAAGGAAACCATCAACAAAACAAAGAGACAACTGACTGAAGAAGAGAAGATATTCACATATGATACATCTGATAAGAGGTTGATTAATACCCCAAATATGTAAAGAAGTCATACAACTCAACAACAACAAAAACAAACAATTCAATTAAAAAATAGGCAGAAGACCTGAACAGACACTTCTCCAAAGAGAAAATATAGAAGGGCAATAGGCATATGAAAAGATGTTCAAGGTCGCTTATCATCAGAGAAGTGCAAATTAAAACCACAACAATACCAGCTCACACTTGTTAGAATGGCTAACATCGATAAATCAAAGAACAAAAAAGTGTTGGTGAGGATGTGGAGAAAAGGGAACTCTATAATCTGTTGGTGGGAATGCAAATTGGTACAGTCACTATGGAACATAGTATGGAGGTTTCTCAAAAGATTAAACATGAATATAACTTTTGACTCAGCAATTGCATTTCTGGGTATTTGCCCAAGGAAAACCAAGTCGATAATTTATAAAAATCTATGCACCCCTATGTTCATGGCAGCACAATTTACAATAGCCAAGATTTGGAAGCAACCTAAATGCCCATCAACAGATGATTGGATAAAGGAGCTATGATTCATATATACAATGGAATATTACTCAGCCATTAAAAAAAAAAATGAAATCCTACCATTTGCATTGACATGGATGGACCTAGAGGTTATTATGCTGAGTGAAATAAGTCAGACAGAGAAAGATAAATGCCATATGATTTCACTTACATGCAGAATCTAAGGAGCAAAAAAATGAATCTAATCAAAAACAGGCTCACGAATATAGAGGACATTCTGGTGAAGGCCAGAGGGGAGAGGGATCGGGGGGCTGGGAAAATGGGGTGAAGGGTTAAAGCAGTACAAATTAGTAGTTGATAGATGATCACAGGGATGGGGAGCATGGTGTTAGGTTTGTGAAAAGAGGAATGCACAAGGCCGAAGGGATTAAGCAAGGTTTATTGTAGCAGAGTGACAGCAGGGCTGATCCAAAGATGACATCAGCCCCAAATGTGAAACTTTTATGGAGCTAGAGGTGGGCTTTTTGGCAGGAATATTTCAGGTGGCTAAATTGGCAGGGAAGGAAGGAAAGTGTAGTGAACTGAGGGTGAGCATGTAGCATTGCCAACCCAGACGCAAGGTCCAATTCCCACACAAAAACAAAGGAGTCTGGTTCCCATACTACAGGGGGTAGGGATAGAGCCCTCCTGGACCTAATATTCCAGCCTTTTTGTTTTATGGAATAAGGTTGGTGACTCGCTTTTCTGTAACTGCTTTCTGTTGAATAAGGGCAGCGAGATCTTTTGAAAAGGGGTTTGGTAGTGGATAGTCGTTTGGAGTGTGGCATTGACTGGTAGGTTCTGCCAACCGGAGGGCTTGATGGTGTGACACAGAACATGACTTCTGCTATAGACTGGTTCGTAAATGTACAAAAACGGTCTTGGAAGAGGGAAGAAATCTGGCACAGTATGCAAGGCCTAAAGGCCAAAATGAGAAAAATGAAGTTAAGAGGCCCTGTGAAGGATCAGAGCCAGGTAACCCAGATGGTTTTAAGCCAGGTATCTCAATAAGTTGCTTGGTGCTCTCTTATCTTATTGGCTTTGTCCTTTAGCTTTTTAGCTGCATCTCTTACTAGTCCTGATGGGTTAACATAAAAACAACATTCTAGGAAGAGGCAGAGATCTCCTTTACCAGCCATCAGTAAATCTAGCCCTCCTTTGTTTTGTAAGGCGATGTCTGCTAGGGAGTCAATTTGATCCTGTAATTGAACTATACGTTTGCAATCTCATCTAGGCTTTCTTGGAGATCATTAGACAATGCTTTGAAGTAAGATAGAGCTGTGGCAAGTCCCCCTATGCCTGTGCCTAGTCCAGTGGTCACTCCAGTGTAACAGTAGGATGACCTGAATAGCTCTTTTATGTTTTATATAGTGTGTGATGGGAATTGGTAAGGACTGGTTATTGGGTGCTCTATATTTAGAGAGAGATAGACTAGAGTACAAGTTCCAGTCCACTTAGTGGGAAGGCAGAGATAAGTGCTAGTTCCATATAGAAAGAAGACTCTTTTGTCAGGTATACAAGTGGAAACATGTATGGAGAACAAATGAATAAGAGGATAGACTGTTTCAGTGCATCTTTCCTGAGTCTTGGAACTCCAGGCCATAAGAGTTGTAGCTATAGCAGCTCTAATCAAAGGGAATAGATGAGTAGGGTATTAGCAGATCTGCAATGAAAGTGTTGGGAAACTAAAAAGACAGTTGTAATCCAAGGAAAGAAGGAGAGGCAGGTATGAAACAGTTATAAGAGGTTGTAAGGACTATAGGGTAACTTGTGAAGCAGATGGGTTATAGAAAGAGGCCATTAGCCTCTAGAGAGATTTGGCAGTCTACCGTTGAGTCCAGTGTCCATTGAGTAGTTGGATTGTGACTGTCTGATTGCATAGATTGGAGGGTAGGTGTCCTACAGATATGTGGCTACTGGTTCTTGTGAAACAAAGGGAAGCCTTGGAAATCAAAGGGGTGTGAAAGGTAATGGGTATTGAGAGAATGCTCAAGATGAGTTATAGTGAGAAAGCTCTGTAGGGAAGAAGAGGAAGTGGGTGATTGGTGGGAGATATAAGTAAATAGAATTAATAGGGTGGAAATGGGAGATATTCTTGATCTATGTAATGAGGAACTTTGCCCCATGGGTCTACTAAGTGAGTTATACTGGTCTGTAAGAAATCAAAATGTCCTTGTAAAAGTGAATTCCATAAAAAAGTTAAAATCTCAAGACGGAGAGGAATGGGAGACTGTGCTAAGGCTGCAAAAATTTGTTGGGGTAGTGGTGTTCTTTGTTCTGGAAGAAGGGGAGAGTCTGAACCTGAACAGAAGAAACAGGGACAGTAAAGTTTACTCATTTGTTCTCTCCTTCAGGAATGCGGATTAGCCAAAGCTTTGTAAGTCTGATGGGATAGCTCTGGTATTTTGGGGTGTTTGGCTCTCTCTTTTTCTTCAGAGGAAAGAGTAGAGGAAAAGATTATGTAGAAGTCATACTGTTGCAGAATACTTGGACAGAGAGAGTAGAGGGGTCTTTTCTGAGCTGGGCAGCCCTAGTTCAGAAGGACCCGAGGCCAAGAGGTCTTCTGACCTAGTGCTAGGATTTGTCAGAGAACACAAGAGAGACAGAAGACCTGAGAAGAGGTCGATAATCACTCACTCGAAAATTAAACAACCGATGTGGACTGCCAGGTCACCAATGAAAAGGTGAAGCTCCTGGTCTGGCGTCCTCCCTAGCTGGGTTCAAGGAGAATTTGGGAAGTTAGGCTTAAAACCCCTAGAGCCTGAAAAAAAGGTAGGATTCAGAGGTTACACCGGATGAGCTGTCACAGTCCACTGCTCCCCAGGTTGCAAACCAATTACCTTGGGGCTCGGAGGAGTGACCTCTGAACCTGTGCCAAATCCTTCTGGGTTTTGGCACCAGATATTAAGTTCCTTGAAGGAGGAACGCACAAGGCCAAAGGGATTAAGCAAGGTTTATTGTAGCAGAGTGACAGCAGGGCTGAGCCAAAGATGACATCAGCCCCAAATGCGAGGGGATCTGAAACTTATATGGGACTTAAGGTGGGCTTTTTTGGTGGGAATATTTCAGGTGGCTAAATTGGCAGGGAAGGAAGGAAAGTGTAGTGAACTGGAGGTGAGTATGTAACATTGCTAACCTAGACACAAGGTCCAATTCCCACACAAAAATAATGGAGCAGTCTGGTTCCCATACTACAGTGGGTAGGGATAGAGCCCTCCTGGACCTAACATGCGGCATAGGGAATGCAGTTAGCTTTAATGTAATGTCTAGTTGAAGAGCCATAGGCTAGAAAGAACAATTAGTAGGATCATTTTATAAACTATATACAAGTCTAACAAATGTACTGCATACTTGAAACTAATAATAAAATTAAATTAAAAAAAAAGAGGTAAAATGAACTTTAGTAAACCTAAATAGAATAAAAGCATTATATTTAATTCTGATAACTTTAACAACATACCTATGTTAATTAAACCAACAACCATAAACTAGCTTTTATTTACTAAAGATTAATCTTAAATTATGTCGTCAAAAAGAAAGGAGTTTCTTTGAAAAATAACCTCACATGATGATCTGATTATAAATCCTAACGTGATCTGTTCATAAATTCTTAACTGTATAGGTGATGGTGAGTAGTTACATCCCAGGCATAAAACTGCTTTAGCAAAGGCTTATCTTGGCTTCAAGTAAATCCTATTATTATTTCTGTGCATCTAGGTTACCATGCCTTTGAAATGCCTCTTTTCAGATCCCACTTTCTGATATATGACCACCCTCAAGAGAGCACAAAATCTTAAATATCTGTAATCTGATCCCCATCTTTCTTTCTCTCACCTTTGTGTAATCTTCCTTAGTTGTCTCCTTAATCTCAAATGCATAAAAGAAACTGTAAACTGTTATACTCAGAAGCATTTGTCTTAGTCGACTGAGATCTTGCTTCCAAGTGTATCCTCTGTTTGGCTCAATACATTTTTTTTTAAATGCCAGTTTATTTATTACATTTTTTATACTATATATACATAATTTTTTTAACATTTTATTTTTTTACTTCCCCCTTTCCCTTCCCCCTCCCTCTGGTAACCACTAGTCCATTGTCCATGTCCATGAGTCTCTGTTTGTCCTGTTCATTTGTTGCTTTTAGGTTTATATCCCACATATAAATGATATCATGTGATTTTCAACCTTTTCTGTTTGGCTTATTTTGCTTAGTATGATTATCTCAAGGTCCATCCATGTTGTCGCAAATGGCAGTATTTCATCTATTCTTATGGCTGAGTAATATTACATTGTATATACGTACCACAGCTTCTTTAACCAATCATCTATCATAGGACATTTTGGTTGCTTCCCTGTCCTGGCCACTGTGAATAATGCTGCTATGAACATCGGTGTGCAAATATCTTTTTGAATGAGTTTCTAAGTCTTTAGGGGAAATACCCAGTAGAGGGATTGCTGGATCATATGGTGGATCAATTCTTAGTTTTTGAGGAACCTCCATTCTGCTTTCCATAGTGGCTGTGCCAATTTGCAGTCCCACCAGCAGTGTGTGAGGATTCCTATTTCTCCACATCCTCTCCAACATTTGTTATTACTTGTCCCATTGATTATAGCCATTCTAACTGGTGTGAGATGGTATCTCATTGTGGTTTTGATTTGCATTTCCCTAATAGCTAGCAATGTTGAGCATCTTTTCATATAGTTGTTGACTATTTCTACGTACTCTGGGAAGAAGTGGCTGTTCAGGTCCTCTGTTCATATTTTGATCGAATCATTTAGTTTTTTGTTGTTATTGAATTGCATGAGTTCTTTGTATATTTGGGATTTTAGGCCCTTTTCAGTCGTTGCTTGCAAATATATTTTCTCATTCAGATGGTTGTCTCTTTACCTTGTTGACAGTTTCTTTTGCTGAGTGGAAGCTTTTTAGTTTGATGTAGTCCCATTCATTTATTTTTGTTCTTGCTTCCCTTGTCTTTGAGGTCAAATTCATAAAATCCTCTTTAAACAAAAAGTTCTTGAGTTTAGTTCCTATGTTTTCTTCTATGCATTTTATTGTTTCAGGTTTTATATTCAGGTCCTTAATACATTTTGAATTAATTTTGGTGTGTGGTGATAGACAACAGTCTAGTTTCATTCTGTTGCAGGTGGCTTTCCAAATTTTTCCAGCACCACTTATTGAAGAGGCTTTTCTCTCTTCACTGTATATTTTTGGCATTTCTGTCAAAAACTATTTGCCCACATAAGTATGGATTTATTTCTGGATTCTCAATTCTGTTCTATTGGTTCGAGTGTCTATTTTTCTGCCATACCATGCCGTTTTGATTACTGTCACTTTATAGTATAATTTGAAGTTAGGCAGTGTGATGCCTCCAGCCTCGTTCTTTTTCCTCAGGATGACTTTGGCAATTCAAGGTCTTTTGCACTTCCATACAAATCTGATAATTTTTTTGTTATATTTCTTTAAAAATTGCTGATGAGATTTTGATGGAGATTGCATTAAATCTATATAATGCTTTAGGTAATAAGGTCATTTTAACTATGTTGATTCTTCCAATCCAAGAACACAGAATGTCTTTCCATTTCTTTGCATCTTCTTTGGTTTCTTTTAACAGGGTCTTATAGTTTTCATTATATAGGTCCTTCACATGTTTTGTTAAATTTATTCCTGGGTATTTTATTCTTTTTACTGCAATTGCAAAAGGAATTATTTATTCCACTTCTTTTTCTGACACTTCGTTATTAGAGTATAGGAATGCTATGGATTTTTGAACAATGATTTTGTATCAAGAGACTTTAGTGTATTTGCTTATTGTTTCTAGTAGTGTTCTTGTGGAGTCTTTAGGGTTTTCTATATAGAGAATCATGTCATCTGCAAATAGTGACAGTTTGACTTCTTTGTTTTCTATTTGGATGCCTTTTATATTCTCTCTTGTCTGATTGCACTTGCTAGGACCTCCAATATTATATTGAATGACAGGGGCAATAGTGGACAGCCTTGCCTTGCTCCTGATCTTAGAGGGAAGGTTTTTAGTTTTTCACCATTAAGTATAATATTGGCTGAGGGCTTATCATATATGGCCTCTATTATGTTAAGTTATTTTCCTTCTATACAGATTTTGTTAAGTGTTTTGATCATAAATGGGTACTGTATCTTGTCGAAGGCTTTTTCTGCATCTATTGATATGACCTTGTGATTCTTATTTTTTAATTTGTTTATGTGGTGTATCACATTAATAGATTTGCATATGTTGAACCATCCTTGTGCCACTGGGATGAAACCCAATTGATCATGGTGTATAATCTTTTTAACATGTTGCTGTATTCGGTTCACTAGTATCCTATTTAGGATTTTTGCATCTGAGTTCATGAGAGATACTGGTCGGTAGTTTTCTTTTGTGTGTGTGTTATCAATATCAGGTTTTGATATCAGAGTAATATTGGCCTCATAAAATGGGAAGTATTGCCTCCTCTTCAAATTTTTAGAAGAGTTTGAGAAGAATAGGTATTAAATCTTCTTTGAATGTTTGGTAGAATTCACTGGTGAAGCCATCTAGTCCTGGACTTTTACTTTTTGGTAGGTTTTTGATGATTGTTTCAATTTCCATACTGTTGATCGGTCTATTTAGATTTTCCAGATATTCTTGATTCAGTCTATGAAGGTTGTATTTTTCTGAGTGCTGATTCATTTCTTCTAGGTTATTGAATTTGGTGGTATATACTTTTTCATAGTATTCTTATATGATTCTGTCGTAATTTCCTCTCATTCATTTCTGATTTTATTTGTGTCCTTTCTCTTTTTTCTTTAGTGAGTCTAGCTAGGGGTTTAACAACTTTATTAACTTTCTCAAAGAACCAGCTCTTTGTTGCACTTATTTTTTCTATTGTTTTTTTTTTTGTTGTTTGTTTGTTTTGTTTTCAATTTCATTTATTTCTGCTCTAATTCTGATTATTTCTTTCCTTCTGCTGACTTTAGGCCTCATTTGTTCTTCCCTTTCTAGTTTTGTAAGATAAAGGGTTAGGTTGTTCATTTGGGCTTATTCTTGTTTTTGGAGGTAAGCACGTAATGATATGAACTTTCTTCTTATAATCGCTTCTGCCATGTACCAAAAGTTTTGATATGTTGTACTACCATTATCATTCATTTATATGTATCTCTTAATCTCCTTTTGATTTCTTCTTTAACCCAGTTATTATTCAGTAGTACGTTGTTTAATCTCCATTTCTTTTTGGTTCTTCCTGCTTTCTTTTTATAGTTGATCTCTAGTTTCAAAGCATTATGATCAAAGAATATGGTTGTTATGATTTCAATCCACTTATATTTTTGAGGCTATCTCTGTGTTCCAGTATGTGATCAATCCTTGAGAATGTTCCATATGCACTACAGAAGTATTTATAAGCAGCTGTTTTGGCATGGAAGGTTCTCTAAATGTCAATTATGTACAGTTGCTCTAATGTGTCATTTAAGGATGTTATTTCTTTATTGATTTTCTGTTTGAATGATCTGTCCATATATGACATTGGGGTATTTAGGTCCCCTATTATGGTAGTGTTTTGGTCTGTTTCTCCCTTTAGTTCTGTTAGTAATTGCTTTACGTATTTTGTGGCTCCCTGATTGGGAGCATAGATATTAATAAGTGTTATGTCTTTTGGTGCATGATTCCCTTTATTATTATGAAGTGTCCCTCAGTATCTTTCTTTACCTTTTGATTTTGAAGTCTATTTCATCTGATATTACTACTGCTATTTTCACTTTTCTCTGAATGCTATTGCTTAAAATATCATTTTCCACCATTTCAGTCTATATTTGTCTTTGGAACTGAGATGTGTCTCCTAGAGGCAGCATATGTTTCGGTTTTGGTTTTTGATCCAGTCCACAACTCCACGCCTTTGTATTGGTGAGTTTAGTCCATTTACATTTAGGGTGATTATTGAAATATGAGGTTTTCCATTAGCCATTTTATATTTTGCTTTCTGGTAGCTCGGTGTTTCCATTTCTTTCTTGTCCTCGTGTGTCTGCTTTTTAAAATTTGTTTCGGTTTTATGTGTTTTCCTCTTGTTCTTCTTGTTTTATGTTATACAGTTCTGTATCTTTGGCATGTTCCTTTCATTTAATAGTTTGAATATTTGATTCCACTCCTTTTTGGTTTGTAAGTTTTGTGCTGAGAAGTCCGACAATAATCTAATGGGGTTTTTTTTATAGGTTGCCATCTTCTTTTTTCTAACTGCCCTGAGAATTCTTTCTTTGTTATTGATTTTTGATAATTTTAATACAATATGTCTTGGAGAACGTCTTTTTGCTCAGATTGCCCTGGAACTCCGTGGTGTTTGGTCTTGGAGGGTATGAGGGGAGGGGCCTTTTGGGTTGGGAGATGGGGGCTGTGGATCAGCCTTGCATTTTGCAACTGGGGCTAGTAAAAATCAACTTTTGTTTGCCTGCTGTCCCTGCTTCTCTGCCATTCCCACTTCTCTGCTTTCTGCCTTGATGTGTAGGCACTGCCGCGGGCTGTGCGGTGCTCACAGCTCACCCAGGCGAGGTTGTTCAGGGAACCCGTCACACCTTCTCCCCTCCCCCTATTCCTGCAGGGAGCTCTGACTACTAGAGGCAGCTTCTTTTTTTCTCTGTCTACCACTCGACTCCCGGGGTTCTGGCCTGTGATAGCTCTTATGCACATATCCTACACTCAGATGTGCTGGTGTGCAGTTTGGGTTTTTTGTTGAGTTTTAGATGTTCAGCTTATTGTTGTTTCAAGGGGGAGATCTGGAGACATCTCTCATTCCACCACGTTTCTGATGTCACTCTAGATTATCTCTTAGTATTTAACCTTTGGTATTTTAATTATGATGTGTCGTGGTGTGGTCCTCTTTGGGTTGATCTTGTTTGGGACTCTCTGAGCTTTCTGGGGTTGTATGTCTATTTCCTTCACCAGGTTAGAGAAGTTTACCATCATAATTTCTTCAAATATGTTTTCAACTTCTTGCTCTTCTTTTTCTGGTACCCCTATGAGGTGACTGTTGTTATGTTTGATGTTATTCCATAGCCTCATTATACTATCTTCATTATTTTGGATTTTTTTTTTTGTTGCCATTCTGCTACACCAAATTCTATATCAGTGATTTGATCCTTGCTTTCCTCACTCTCTTGATTCCCTCAAATACAATCTTCATCTCAGATATTGTAGTCTTCATTTCTGATTGGTTCCCTTTTATAATTTCCATCTTTGTTTTTATGTTTTTTATCTCTAAGTTCCTTGAGCATCCGTATAACTAGCATTTTGAACTCTGTATCTGGTATATTGCTTGTTTTCATTTTGGTGAATTCTTTTTTTGAAGCTTTGTACTGTTCTTTCAAGTGGAGTATGTTGCATTCTCTTCCCATTTTGGCTGCCTTCCTGTGTCTGTTTCTATATATTAGGTAGAACTCCTAAGTCTCTCATTCTTAGTATAATGACTTTATGTAGTAAGTGTGCTGTGGGGCCCCTTGGCACAGCTGCAGGACAAGTTCAGTGGCAGGCTGTGCTCCTCGAGGGCCATGCGGATCACCAAGCAATTCACATATGGCTGCCACTCGTCCTGGGCTTCTAGGTGCCTTGAGAGGTCAAGTCTGAACCCAAGGCTGGCTGCCAGTGAAGAGTTTGGGGCCACTCAGCAAGAGTTATAGAGAATGTCAGGCCATATGCTGCTTCTTTGTGTTTTGTGAGCCTTTGAGAAATTTTATGAAAGTTCATAGCAGGAGCCAAGACAGTCCATTTGTATGGAATAAAATCACTGGAAGTAGCATGGATAGGCCCACAAATTGGGAGAAGGGGAGTCTCAGGGATTTCCCTGGGCAGAGGAACCTGTGTTATCCTGGTTGATGGTGTCTGTGTCTGCAGGCTGGGAGGGGAGAGCGTTCAACAAAGGAACAATGAGTTATGCCTGAACATCCATCCAAGAGCTCAATAGCTCAATGCCTCCTCACATGTCCCTGGCACCCCTCAAGCAGCTGCTTAAGCACTGGAGCTAGAGTGAGTGAGAATGTCAGCAAACAAGGCTGGGAACGGGCAAGGTTTTGGCTTCACACTTAGTCACAACCTCTGCAGGTTTTCACAGCCAGAGGTTGTGGGGACTTCTGTTCCCAGCACTGGAACCCTGAGCTGGGGAGCCCAGTGTGCAGCTGCGACCCCTCGCTCCTCAGGTGGGAACGGAGCTCTGCAGCCAAAATGACCCTCCCAATTCTTGATTGCCACATGCATTTGTGGGACTGGGCCATTTTGCATCTCTGCCCCTCCTATTGTTTTGAAGGCTTCTGTTCAGCCAGAGCTCTGGTGACTCCACGTACTGGTTGCTTTGTAGTTTTGTTATAGTTTTGCTGTGGTCATTAGAGGAGGCATGTACAGACTTTACCTTCTATACCATCTTGAATCTCTCTATGTTGCTACTTTTAATTTTAGATTTTAGTGATTAGCTCAAAAGAAAAATTAAAATTAACATGAGAAATCATGCCTCCAAGGTCAACAAGCCCCACAACAGTCAGCTTACCTTCAATACTCCAGCAAATTTTATGTACAATTTGCATGGAGACTCACCTTGCAAGTGTCTACAGAAATGAGAGAGTTAACTAAAAGTGATATCAGCTTAAGATAGCCAAAATGAGGCTCTTTTGATACCTCTAAATTATTTTTTTTTGCACTATCAATTGGAAAAGGCAAGCTCTAAAACATAACTGAATGAATAGAATGTTACCTTGGTTGAAAAATAGAAGCTCAGATAAACTTTCTTCACTTAATAAAGTTAATTTAAAAAATGTAAAAACTGTCTCTAACTCTCAGATATTTTATCTCTTCAGGAAGTTAATAAGAAAAATTTAGAGACTGTCTCTGACCTAAAGAAGGCTTCCGAACCTACTCAATGACAACATCCCATTTTTTCCCCCTTCTTCTATCACCTCACTACTTTCTGAGCTCCCTTTTCTGGACTTGCTCCCCTTATCACTTTCTCATTTTCTTTCCTCTGCACCTCCTCTGCCACCACACTCTACTGACTTAGCCAAAACTATGAATAGAAAACCAAACCAGGACAGTCTAGAAAAAACAGAAATTCAAGCAGCTCCCTTTAGCGAAAAGTCGGTTTCCAGATGAGGGGAACCAAAAATAATTTATTTCCTTGGTCTAAAGCAGTATTAAGGAATCTGACTAAAGATTTTCCTGATCCTCTTCAAGATGCTACTGGGTTCCCAAACGAATTGGACCTAATTGTTAGAATATATAATCCTAGCTATTCTGACCTGTTTCAATTAATACATCTATTGGTTTCTCCTATAGAGGACTTTTAAAAAAATAAAAACAGACAGGGAAAAGGGCATGAAATTGGTCCGCTAGCTTCACTAAGCCATTCCTGAGATTTTCCCCTGGAAAAAAATAGACTGCACAAAAATCCAGCAGTGTAGATTAAAGCTTATGAAATGACATTCAAGATTGTCTCTAGAATATTAA
>NW_006432491.1:628132-670783 GCF_000325575.1 Pteropus alecto | reverse complement strand
TGTAACTCTGATTGAACAACATGAATTAAACTATTCAACCAGACATACTGATAAACTAGTAATTCTGGCTCATCAATTATTTAAACCATTCAAAAGGCAGAAAAGGATACAGCTACTAAAATGATTAATTTACAGCTCCAGAAGCTAAACAATCAGGTCAGACTGTCCCAAAGGCTTTTTCAGTGAGAGGAAAGGAGTCTTCTCTTATTATTAAGGAGGATTGTAGAAAACTGAAATGGGATTTAGAAAAAGGAAGAATACAGAAGCCAGCATAGGACTTCTCTGAGGACTGTGAGAGGCCATTTCCTTTTCTTCTTACCAATACTTTAGGAGAAATTGAAATTATCATAAAAGGGGAAACTTCTAAGTCCCTTGTAGATACTGGGGCTCCTTTAACTCTTTTTAACTTTACGCAATTAAGATACCCTCTCCCTCAAAGTAAAACTTCTGTACAAATGGTAGGGATATATACTCAATCGATGTCCATTTTTAAATCAAAATCCCTTTGCAGCTAGAGAATGTTTCAGGGCAACATACATTTTTCCTGGTCAAATCAGCCTCAATTCACCAGATAGAGCAAGACTTTCTTGAAACTCATGACACCCACATATCTTTTTTTTTTTTTTCAGAAGGGTGAAATGTATTTACAATTAAATAAATCAGATACTGAGTCAATTAAGAAAATTATAATTTTAAAGGAATCTTCACAAGAAGAAACTAATCTTGAGATCAAACATTTGCTGCAGGACATTGCTATGGAGCTCTGGACTCTTTTCAGTACAGATATTAGGAAGATCAAGTCAGCCACTACTATCGGAATAACTATTGACAATACTTTGCCTCAATATTCTTTAAGATCTGATGCTCTAGCTGACATTAAGACTATTATTCAAGATTACTTAAAAGGAGAACATAAAATTCCATGTACAAATCCCTGTAATTATCTTATCCATCCAGAAATAAATCTAGTGGAAAAGGATGAAGATTTGTACAAGATCTCAGAGCTACCAATAAAATGTTGTACCCAGACATTAGAGGTTCCAAAACTATACACCCTGTTATCAGTCATTCCTGGAGACTGCCAATAATTTTCAGTAATAGATTTATGTAGTGACTTTTTCATCATTCCTGTTGAAAAGACATTCAATATATCTTTTGGATTCACCTGGGAAGATCATTAGTTTACTTGAACTATAATGCCCTGGGCATATACAGAGAGTTCTGCTATTTCTCTCAATACTAAAGCTGACTTAAATGATGCTAATTTGAGGGGATTTCCAGTCAAGATAGCAGAGTAAGTAAATGCTGTGCTTGACTCCTCTCATGATCACATCAAAATTACATCTAAACGAGAGAAAAATCATCATTGAAAATCACCTGAAATCTCCTGAACAGAATTCTTACATCTAAGGAAATACAGAAAAGCCCACCTTGAGACTGGTAGGAGGGATGGAGACATGAAGTAGATTGGTCCCACACCTGTGTGTAGTTAAAAATTGGGAGGAATATCTCAGCTTCAGAGGTACCCATGGAAAAGTGAGGGATCCTAGCCCAACACCAGGCTTCCCAGCCCAAATTTCCAGTGCCTGAAAGAGAAGTCTGCATAACTTCTGGCTGTGAAAATGAGTGGAAATAGTAAGTGAGATGGAGGGTGGCTGGAGTCCCAGGCATTCCTTTTAATGGGTCCAAGGACAGACTTACTCACTAATGGACTCACTTGCTCTGAGCTCCAGAGCTGAGACAGCAGCTCAAAGGCACCAAGAACACACTGGGAGGATATGAGTTGTCTGGCTTCAGTGTGCATACAAATACCATGTAATTTCACTTACATGTGGAATCTAAAGAACAAAATAAACACAGAAACAAACTCACTGACTCAGAGAACATTGTGATGGTTGCTATGTGTGGTGTCGATGGGTACTAGACTTATCAGGGTGATCATTTCATAAGTTATATAAATGTATAATCACTATTTTGTACACCTAAAACAAATATAATATTGTATGCCAACTGTAATTGAAAAATAAAAATCATTTAAATAAATAAACAAACAAACAAACAAACAAATAAACAGATTAATAAATAAATAAATAAGTGATATTGACTTTCCCAGAGATCCCACACTAATCCAACATGTGGAAGATTTACTGTGATGCTCCAGGAAATTACAATCCTCCCAAAAGGACACAATTTACCTATTACAACAGTTTGCTATAAAAGGACATAAAGTCTCAAAGGACAAGCTTTAATTCTGTTTGCCCCAAGTAAAATACCTTGGTTATCTTAAATCTAAAAATAGCCTACTAATTAACCTTGAAAGACACAGAGAAATCTTATCCTTTTCCCTTCTAAGAATTAAGAAGCATCTTAGAGCTTTTGTAGTGCTGTCATAATCGGGTTTCAGTTTTTTGTTTTGTTTTTTTTTTTTAATTATTAATGGCTCGATCTCAATGTCTTCTTAAAATCACATCCAATCCAATGGAACCCGGAATGGAAACAAGTTGTAGAAGTTCTAAAGTAAGAATTACCTAAAGCTCCTATTGGAGATATCCTAATTATAAACTTCCAGTCTTCTTTTTCATAAGAGAAAATAAAGAAAATGCTTTAGGTGTTCTAACTGAGAAACATAGAGATCATCATAGACCTATAGAATATTATAACTGGCAACTAAGACTCAGTAGCAAAAAAGGCTTCCTTTATGTATGAGGGTTATTTATGTATTACACCCATGCTTTGCAGACAAGCAGAAGAGATAATTATGGGTTTTCCTTTAACCATTTGTCTTTTTTATTCTGTTGAATTTTGGCTAAACTCAGCATTACTCAGTCAGCTGAATGGCTTCTTGCAAAGTACTACTGTTTTGTGCATCCGATATTACTTCAGCTCAATGTAATAGTCTTAACACAGCAATTGTACTACCTTCCTTATGGGATGAAGACATCCATTATTGTGTTTTACTTACTAACCACCTTCTTGCTCCTAGAAATGATGTACATAAAACTTTTGTCGATCATACTAACTTAATTTGGTTTACAGTTAGATCTTATCTCGAAGATGAACAAGGACATTACCAAGCTGGTTATGCAGCAACTTCCATAGTGAATGTAAATGAAAGTTCTTATTTACCTGAAATATGATCTGCCCAACAGACTGAATTAATTTCTTTAACTCAAGCTTGTCAATTATCCAAAGATCAAATAGCTAATATTCACACTGATAGTTGCTGTGTCTCTAATGTATCTCATGACTTTGGAACATTATGGAAGCACCAAGAACTTCCTCGGAGCAGTCTATAAATAATGGAAAACAGGTTGCAGAATTATTGGATATCATACAGCAACCGAAACAATTTGCATTTATCGAAATTCCAGGACATTCTAAAGCTATCATAGAAACAAAAGGAAATCATTTAGCTGATGCTGTTGCTGAACAAGTAAGAGAGGAGGCATCTGAAAAATGCAAAGGGGAGGGCTTGCAGAAATGACTAACTCAGCCAGTTATAGATTAACCACACCTTATAGATGGTCTTCTCGAAATTCTTGTCACACCTACAAGAGAAACAATCTGTAAACAGATACAACTAGTAGTCGGGAATTCCTTCTCCCTTGCAGCCCCCGCCCCAAATTCCCCTTCTCCATCCTGAGTCAGGAGGTGCACGTAGAACCTCAGATAAAGGAATCATGCATCCCTTGCATGGACACTGCAGAGGTATATAAGTTGTAAGAAATCTAACCAAGGGGAGCTCATGCTTTGGTGTGGTTAAAGCCTCGCGCGCTCTGCTGGCATTAAATTCTCTTTCCTCTAACAAAGCCATCTGAACGTCCAATTTCCTCCATCGGGTGTTGCTTCCTGCAACAGATTTCTGGTGCATTGGCCGGGAAGCATGGAGGAATGGTGCCTGCGTTTGGCGGACTTCGAATACCCCACTGGGGACACGCCAACCCGCCCTGTAGACGTGCCAGGTGAGTGTGCACAGAGGATTACCCCATGTGGACGCTTCACAGGACGGAAGGGGAAGCCCCAATTGTTGGTCCGACAATGGAGGAATGAGAAAACTAGAAAGTGTCAGGGCCACGGTAAGGAAAAAATGGGCAAAGGGTAGCTAGCTGAGTTCTTGCCCCGTAGGTAGAAGGGGAGCCTGATGATCTCCCGAGGTCACCCAAGTACTTTATATTTGTTAGGAAAAACTGTGACCTCATAGGTATATAGGGCAGAGGGTGGAGTGTGTTAGGTTAACACCGAGCGAAAAGGAAGCCTAATCCCCCTCCAGAGAGTAACCGAGCGTCCTCTACAGGTTAAGAGGAGTGACTGCTTACTCTTCACAGGACAGGTTAAGAAATGGTGGGAGGTTGTATGAAAGAGAGTGAATGCTGAGTAACTGAGATGTGGCCTTGCCGTGAAGTGAGAGTTGAGCCCCAATCCGCGGTTTTGTGGCAAACCTGATACAGTTTAGGGTGGTGTCACTGGATCTCCATGAGCGGTCTACTCCAGTAATCTGGGTTGGAGGTTTATACTGACCCACCAATTGCTAAAAGGCACCTGAAAGATCTCCACGAGAGGAGCAGCCAGAGATGGGAGAAATGAGTGATGTCTCCTACAAAGTTTCCCTGACTCTATCTCCCAACCTTCCATGTGGCATGGTCATTGTTGGTTGTGGGAGACATGGGGGGTACACAGGGAAGGCTTATTCCCCTGACCACGATGGTCAAAAACTTCAATAAAGGGGTTATTCAGGAGATTATGAAGTTAAACTCACCCCACAGAAACTCTGCACCCTTTGTGAGATAAACTGGCCCTCTTTTGACATTGGAAGGCCAATAGAGAGAGCACCTAGTCTTCATTTAGAAGACACAAGTCAGAGTCTTCCCAGGGGGGAAGACAAAGTTCAGAGCCTTCCTAAAAGGGGGGAAAATGGAAGCCCCTACTCTGGGAATCTACATAACAAAAGGCTTTTGAAAAAAATCAAACGGGCACTCACTAACGCCCCTGGAGAGAACTCCCTAACCCTTGCTGCCAGCTCCCATCCCCAATTCCTCTTCCACCTGAAAAGAGGCAGCCAAGAGCATCACAGAGGAGGGCCAGCTTCTGTCCGAGAGTGAGGACCTAATGACCAAGCTGCAGGGCCGAAGCAGGAGGCATGAAGGCCTGAAGCAGCAGCAGGAGGAGGTGTCACATGTCTGAGAGACAGAGGCAGCACTTCAGGAGGAAATCCAAGACTCCGCACTGATTAAGGCAGTGTCAGAGCTGAGGCCGAGCAGCTCGATCATGCAGACTACACCAATTGTCAAGGTCCAGGGTATTGCTGACCTGACCCAGAAGGTTTGCTGGTATAAGGCCCAGTTGGACGAATGCACGAGGAGTTGACATGAGAGTATGACAGCAGGCACCAACTTTATTGTGTGAAGCGCACTTCTGTTGGGAAGTGCAGTTCTATCGGGGAGTGCAGTCTTTTGCACTGGGCACGCAGTCTTGCTCCCTGCTCCCCTTTCTTGTGCTCCCCTTCTGCTCTCCCCTTCTGTCTGCTCTCCAGGAGACTGCATGGCTCCTCACATAGCAGAGTACAAAAGTACTGCATTCATCCACACATGCTTGATACAGTAAGCTGAAGTATGTTTACATATTTTCTAAGTCTGGGGTCCTATTCCTAGCCACGGCCTGGATTACAGCCAGACCTTGCATTAACAAGATCTTGGGCCAGTCAGGCCTTGGATCAGCCAGGCCTTGGATAACAGCCAGACCTTAGATCACAGCCAGACCTTGGGCCAGTCAACCCTGGTTCCCACAGGCAGAAAGAGAAAGAGCTCCTTGAAACCCCAGTAGGCAGGGACTATGACCCTTCACAGCAGGAAGCAGATATGGAAAAAGAGACCTCCCATCCCTCAACATCCATACTAATAATAAGGGGGTTCATGGCTCTTAGAAAAGAGTTAGGCAGGAAAATTAGTTAGGGGATCTCAGGGTCTGCCTGCAAAGACACTGAAGTCATCCTATCCTAGAAGGGGTCCGTGACTGGATCGCCCCATGTGGGCTTTACTAGATTTGTAGAAACAAGGCCTACATCCACCTCCCCAGAAATTGGGAAGGGAGTTGTATAATTGGCATGATATAGCCATTCTTTCTCCTCTTACTTCTGAGAACAGAGGAACAGCTTAGTTACCCAGCCCCACAACCCTTAAAATGGATAAAAAGAGAACTCCAAACAGGGAACTGGAAGTATGATGAATGGTCTCCGGAGTGGATAATCCAATACTATGGGCCTGTTACTTGGGCAGAAGATAGATCTTGGGGATACTGTATCCCCCATTTACATGTTAAACTGGATTATCTGACTGCAGACAGTTTTAGAAATCATTACCAATGAGACTGGGAGAGCCCTGACCCTCCTTACACATCAACAAACTCAGAAAAATGCCATCTACCAAAACAGATTGGCACTAGACTATCTATTAGCAGCAGAAGGAGGCATGTGTGGGAAATTCAATCTCACCAACTGTTGCCTACAGATAGATGACCAAGGTCATGCAGTTGAGGACATTGTTGAAAAGATGGCAAAACTGGCATATGTGCCCATGCAAGTATGGCACAAATGGAACCCCAGTAATCTTTCTAGGGGATGGTTTTCAGCCATTGGTGGGTTTAAAACGTTCATACGAACAGTTTTACTACTCCTAGGAATCTGCTTGATAGGGCCGTGTCTGCTGCCCCTGCTAATACAAAGCTTAAAAAGCATGGTAGAAGCCATAGTATAGCAGTGAGCTGCAGCCCACACATACTTTACCCACCACTATCAGGAGATCTCCCAAGATGATTTAGATAAAGATTGTGAGACTCCAGCATAAAAATAGAATGTCTAGAGTCTCAAATGGGGGAATAAGAGAGCAGACATCTGAGAAATTCAAAGGGAATGGCTTGCAGAAATGGCTGACTCAGCCGGTTATAGATTAATCACACCCTATAGATCCCTGAATAGCCTTCTGGGAACTCTTGTCATACTTACAAGAGAAACAATCTATAAATAGATAGGACTGGTGGTCTGGGAATTCCTTCCCCCTTGTAGCGCCCCCACCCAAAACTCCCCCTCCCCATCCTGAGTCAGGAGGCGAACGTAGAACCTGAGACAAAGGAATCATGTGCCCCTTGCATGAACACTGCAAAGGTATATAAGCTGTAAGAAATCTAACCAAGGGAAGCTCATGCTTTGGTGTGGTTAAAGTCTCACATGCTCTGCCAGAATTAAATTCTTCCTCTAACAAAGTTGTCTGAGCATCCAATTTCCTCCATTGGGTGTCACTTCCTGCAACACAATTAGCACCAAGTAAATTATCCAGATCTGAGAATGTTCTTTGCTCCATGCTAAACCAATAAAAGACTCTCTTTTACTGTTCCAAAAAGCAACTACTGAAGAAGAAAAGAAATATGGCAACAAAAAGGGGAAAACTTTGACCTAACAAACAGATATGACTTGGACCCAATGAGAAACCACTCTTGCCTAAAGAGACTCAATTGCCTATACTCCAACATGTTCTTGAACTAACACATTGGGGTCGTGAAAAGATGATTTATGGAGTAAACCATATTACTGGAAAACTTTTATCATCATAGCTCATGAAGAATATAGCACATGTTCCATTCAAAATATAACCCTGGAAAACCACTCCATAGAATCCCAGGACACTTCTCAAGCTCTTTAAGTCCATTTGATGTATGGCAATTAGATTTTATTTGTATCTCAAGGATATAAATATGTATTAGTTATGACTTGTACATTTTCTCATGGGCTCGAGGCATTCTCTTTCAGGACAGCAACGGCCTTAATGGTAGGTAACTTTTTATTAGAAAAAAAAATAATTTTCAATTGAGAAATTTTCTCTGAGTTACATAGTGATAGAGGGACTAATTTCACTGGGCAAACAATGCAATCCATTTAGAATATCTGGCCTATTCTACAGAATTTTCATAGTCTTATGACCTCTAGTCCTCCTGATTGGTGATACCAGAAATGGTACAATTAAAATTCAACTAACTAAATATTCAGAAAATTTTAATCTTTCGGCTAAAAGCTCTTCTTATAGAGCTCCTAAACCTGAGATCTATCTCTTTTTGTAAACAGAGCCTTTCTACTTATGATACAGTCACTGGTCACCCTATGCATCTGGATAAATGGGCATATGAACCAACCTTATTAAGAGGAGATATTCTGTATTGTTTTCAAGGACTTATTAACAAGCTTAAAAAAATTGATAAATTACGAACTGGTTCATTTTATAGTGTGGTCCCAGGAGACAAAGACTTCAAAGACCAGAGCTTACAACCAGAGTATTTTGTCTATTGGAAGAGACATCAAATAAAAGACTCTCTTCAATCTCACTTGAATAGAACCTTATTAGGTGTTACTAATGGTCAACTTAAGAACTTCTCAAACTGTAGAGAATATTTATGAGTTTACTTGAGCCAAACAAAAGTTATGCTTGGAAGCAAGATCTCAACAGACTAACATAAATGCTTCTGAGTATAACAGTTTACGATTTCTATTATGCATTTGAGATTAAGAATGAGACATAAAGAAGTTGCATAAAGATGGGAGAAAGAAAGGTAGAGATTGGATAACAGGATAGTTAAATTCTTGAGGGTGGTGACTAGGGGATAGGATTACAGGTGCTCTCTTGGGGATGATATTCGAAGGAGAGGCCTGTAAAGGTAGTCAGATATTAAAAAGCAGGGTCTGCAAAGAGGCATTTCAAAAGTGTGTTAACCTGGATGCACAGAAACAATGGACAGTACTTGCTTAAGGCAAAGATAAGCCTTTTAGTAAAGAAGTTATGTGCCTGGGATATGACTATTCACCGAGACCAAACTATTAAGAATTTATGATCAGATCACCCTATGAGGTTACTTTTAATAGATTTTTTTTTTTTTTTTTTAATTCACAGCTCCCCCTTTCGGTCAAAAATCAATCCGAAAGATGCAATGGCAACCAGCCTTTTGGTTAGATAGTGTGATGTCACTGTGCTAGGAAGACTCATTCTTAGGAAGTCTCAGTATTGATTGGAGGGGGATGAGATAATTGATTATTGAGTTCAGTTCTAGAATCAGCTATGGCACCGTCCCATGTGGTCCCATATGGCCAGTGGGGTTGTTATTCTGCCTCAATGAGCCTGGGCTGAAACACGTTTAAGCCAAGACATTATCCTTAGTCTAAGGAAATCTATTGTCCTCATGATTATAGAGGTTTAGTTAATCTTATGTCCTAAATCTTTAATGATTAAAGGAGCAGGCATGCCAAGGTATAAGGATAAGGGCAGGAAAAAAACTCAAGTGAGTCACAATGCCATTATCTGGGCAAAACTAGCTTGAATCAGAGGTAGAAAAAACTGCATTAAAGAAATAAAGTTTGTATGAGGTTATAGACCTAAATTCTTAAAAGAAATCCTTTTAAATCTTGTCAGTTTTCAGGCAGGACAAATATTAAATATTTCTGACAGCACTGAACATTTTTTTACTCAAGAGGTATCCCCAACGAGGGTGCAAAAAATATTTTATTTTCCTCTCTACTGAGCACTACAGACTGATCTGGGAGAGCTGAGTATAAAAATTCTCACCCTTCACTGGTTTCTACCAGTCTTCCCCATATCCTACCTTTAGACTCCAAATAAAGTCTAAAGTAGAAAGTGTAGTTCTGGTATCTATCAGAATTCAACTTTTTTTTTTTTTTTTAATTTAGTTTTAGGTTCCCCTTAGTTATTTAAGGGAATGATATTGATTATCAGAAAATCCCTCGGTCTTCTCAACTCTAAAAGTGTGCCTTATGGGGGTGCTTCCTTTAGCAGCAGATAATGGGAACATTTGTAATAATGCAAGACAGGGCAAATTTCCCCGAGTAGGTTGGGGGAGACCAAGCCCTGCACCAGGAGGAGAGCATCCTTTGACGGAGAGTGTAGAAGAATTCAACACACACACCAAAGTTGAAGTCAAAGGAAAATTTATTAGAAAAGGAGTAACACTCCACAGAGTGTGGTCTTCTCTCAGAGGCAGAGAGTAGAGGAACAGTGAAAGGGACAAAGTAAAGGAACTGAGAAGGACCTTGAGTGTTTAGGGAATTCAGTTTATATGTCATTCTTTAGTTCCCATTTCCTTTGATATGGACATACAGTTAGGAAGGGGAAGAGTATGTAGTGTGAAAAGGTAAAAATATGTAGAGTGAAAAGTCTACAGGCAGTTCCCAGCCTTTAATCCTTAGGTTCCCCATGGTTTTAGCCATAGGGAATGACTCTTCATTCCTGTTTTCCCTTTACAGGTGTGGAGAATGGGCTGTTAGCAATTCCAATAGAAATCTTCCTTTGTTCTGAAGGTGTCCTCTTGGCCTGGCTGCAGGACTGATCAGCATATTGCAGTCTCTGATTGTGGCTTGATTAACATTTTTAATTCTCTTGCCTCCTCTCCACATTAGTAAGACCACTAACTTGGCAGACTGTTTATGGTCTTGTTCTAAATTTCTTTCAATGTTCAGATATGGTCATAAGTTTAGTCAGACCTCCTATTTTATTTTATCTTTTTTATCAATCCACTAATCTTAACAGGTAAACTATTTACAAAACTTTTGAGAATCCTTCCTGGGTTTAGAAAAAAATTTAAACTGTTATCTGTTAGTTTGGCCTTCGATAAAGGAGTGAAATATACCTGAAGAGGATTGCCTGTAGCCTCAGGGGGTCCTATATTAAAGGTGACCGTTTCATAGTCTTTTCAGAATAAAATATCAATTCGGAAGAGGGTTATTAGAATAAGTACTCAAATAAAGAATTGAGGGGAGCAATAGGAGTTGTGTTTGTCTTATAGACCTTTGTTTTAGGTGTCTCTTATATCTTTGTCACTAGCCATTTACAATGAATGTAATAAAACGATCTTGGAATCTTGAAGCTGTTTGATTTTGGAGCCCTTGCTTTCAAATGCACTTCTTAAATGATCTTGTCTAATTGGAACATTCCTTATAATGGTCATTGCAATTCTAGCTGTCTTTAGTAAGATTTTGCCATTTTCATAGATATCTACAACTTCTGGGACCACAATTCTTAGACATAAAATAAGCAGGTGGCATGCTCAATTCTTTGGAATTTAAAGATCTCATTCTTATTTTATTCATTTCTTTCTTTCTTTATTATTTATTTTGCTAAGCCTTTGTTTGTTTGTTTGTTTTTTGGTGCCAAAATGTTGCAGGATTCTCAAACAGAGATGGGATACTGAAGCTATAAGCAGGAAGCAGCTTTTATCGAGGCCAGCATGGCTCAGCGGATTCTTATCCAAACACCGAGACCTGATTGTAACACGGTGGGCAGTGTTAAACCATCTTGTACTTCTGCATTCCTACACAGCCACAGATATCCCATATAAGGAAGGAGAACATAAGGAGAATATCGATTGGTTGCCAAACTATAAGGAAACTGGCTTAATTGTTTAAGCGGGTTTTCAGACTGCCACGTCAGCCAGAGAGTCCTGGGAAAGGGGTGTGCAGTCAGGAACTAACTCATTCAAACATGAAATGGTCAGGAAGGGTCAGTCTGCCACAAAACTAATACCTAAAAGGGAGCCAAACTAATACACTGGGTTAGGAATTGTGTAATGTTTTATAGTGTACCTCATTTCAAAAAATTTTTCTTGAGGTTGGCAAATGACCTAATGTCAAAATAAATTGTTCTTTGCCCGACTTATCCCAACACAGGAGTCTTAGAGTTAGGTGGTGTGTGCTTTAACAGTTTATAAATGCTCAAAGCATGTGCATCAATTTTTGTAAAATTTTGGCTTTTGAGATTTTCAATTAGCAATAGCTTTTAGCTACACAAAAAAAAACAAACACGTGCACCTTAACACGCCAACAGTAACCAAAATATGTCACTGTGGCCTGGCTAAAAAAGGTTGTATATGAACCACCAAAAATTTCCAACATGGAACCTGGGACGGGGGCAAGGATTAAACTAGGTAGGAGACCCTAAAGAATGGGGACTGTGTACTTATTTCAAACAAATGGGGAACTGCAGCTGCCACTAGCATTTCCCAACCTGGAATCTGAGGAGAGAACCAAGGACTGAGATTTTCCAACACCAAAAGGGAAAATTTTTGGTCTGAACTACCAGAGGTTCCCAATGTGGAACTAATTGAAAAGCCAACTAGATTGGAAGCTCAAAAGAAAAATAGCAAAGGTCAGAACCAAGAGGAATTTACCCACAGCTCTCGGAAACAGTGAGAAAAACAGAGAACTCAAAGGAGTTCACAGGTACTATGCCTACATATTTCATTGCCCCCAAATTCTGTCAGAAGTTTGCTTTGATCTCAACACTATTACCAAATCTGTTAAAAGACAAAATTCAATTGAATAAATTTGAAGATCTAATTGGATTAATTTAATAATTCTTGAATCAGATGGCATCCCATCCAGCTCTGAGGAAATGTACAAAATGTAAGGCTTTTTATAAGTAAAGAAGATGAAACAAGGAAGCTACTATTGTTTCAAGAGAGGTCACCTTTCCTTAGGGAAAAGCAGAGGGTCTATCAGGTAGATTCCCTCATTAGTGTTGATCAGAAAATTCCAGATCGACTGGTTAAAGGTCACACTCCTGAAAAAGGCTGAAATTTCAATTAAATTTTGTTTTATTGACAAGGGGTTTAACAGAAGTGACTATTTTGAGCCTGTTTTTTATTTTATTTTTTAAAAATATAAAAGCACACAAATGCCGAACATATTCTTAAACTATATGGAAAAATCTAGAAAATGATAAGCAAAGTGTAAACTAATGGTTATTTGGGACAGAGTGGAGATGAGCAGGGAGAAAGGTGGGGCTAGGCACACAGAAGGTAAAGAGAGAATCAAAGTTCTTCTGTTCTTCAGTTAATGATGGACACATGGCCATTGATTTATTATTACTTACATCTTACCAATTTGTTATGAACACTTATTTTTAAATTTTCAGTACAGTAGTCTCCCTCTTATCCAAGAGGATATGCTCCAAATCCCCAGTGGATACTAGAAATTTCATATAGTACCAGTAGTCATGCACCAACATAACAATGTTTTAGTCAACAACAGACATTATATACGATGGTCACACACGGTTATAATGGAGCTAAAAATTTCCTTTGCTAGTGACATTGTAGTTGTTATAATGTCATAGTGTTAGGCAGTTAGGTAGACATGAGAGACAGGGGAATGAAGGCCTGTTGGGAGCCAAAACTAAGAACAAAGAATCTTGTGACTAGGCGAGGCCTTATCTGCATCCTGCATCTTGTTAGCCCCCTAGCAGTCAGCCCAGCCCAGAGTTACAGTTCCCTCCTTCACTCCCACTCCCTCTAACCCTTACCACTCCTCACCCCACCAGCTAAGAACCAATGCGCCTGTGACAGATACTCTCCCACCCAGCTAGCCCTGCCCCGCTTTGTTAGCCCTGTATAAATACTCTTGCTGCTGAATAAAATTTTGAGGCTTGATCAGAATACTGTCTTGCCTCCATTCTTTTCTCCCGCCCATGTTTTCTTTCAGGTAAGGTCCTCCTCGGGTTCCACGCAATAACTAGGTCCTGCGGGTCGGGACAAAGGCCCAACCCAGCGACCTCCCTCAGGAACCCCCCCGAACACCTGTGTTACATTAAAGATTATTGTTATATCCTGAAATACCAGGAAGTAAAAAACACAGAAATAACTGCTCGTTTAGTCCAACCACAAGTGATTGCACAGTTAGTATGTGTACTGTCCTTCCTTGACCTTGGCTTCATTATACCATCATTATAATGTACATATGCCCAGAAGTTCATGAATTGAATTATAACAGACTGAATGCGTAGAACACAAAAGGTTATACAACAGTCAACTGTCAATCAAAATGATCTCACATGCCAATCATCTAGCAACATCCTTGTAATCTTTCATCATGTCCCAAATATAATACAGACCTCCCAACTTCTACAGCACTGGGGCCATAGCTAGAGTGGCCTGTTTCTCTCTTGAAATGTACTTTAATAAATCTTGCTTTTCTAAATTTTGCTGATCTGTAATTCCTTACTGTGTCAGCAGAAAGAACCAAAATTCCCTCAGCATCACCGGGGCAACGACAGTTCTAGATCATCCCCAATCTTAACAGCTTTTGGCGCTGTGACCTGGATGGATGGTCCTGGTAAGACCCAGGCTTCAACCTTTTCAAATTTGGGCCCTTCTGTCTACTCTCTTTTCTGTATTCCAGCCATTCTTTCCTCTGAAACTTCTCTTTTCATTTTCTCCTGAGACCAAATGGCATCCCTTTCTTGCCACTCTCCTTCTGATCTATTACCTTACAGCTGTTTTCTATTTTCTAATTGATATCACCACCTGTGATCTCAGTCACCTCTCCCATGCTGGAGAGGGTGGCCTCTCCCATGAGGGAGATCCATGACACATGGTAAGACCCATGTTTTTCTTCCTGTCTCTTTTGGTACAAAAACTGGGTGTGACTACATGGTACTCTCTGTAGCCCAGTGCCTGTTAGGGGCAGAGACATCTGTACCGCTAACCACTGAGCTCTGGGATGCCAGGTTCCTAGTCATGACCCCAAGATGTTGGGCTCTCTGACTTGCAGTTGTTTGTTCTCCGTTTTAGGTGGGAAACCAGCTATCTATACTGTACCCACAGGCTCTGTGTTTTCTTTTGTAACACCTCATGGCCACAATATAAACTTCCTGATGGGAAACGTGGCCAATTAATGAAGCATTGATTATAATACCATAGTCCAATTAGATTTTTATTGTAAACAGCAGAGTAAATAGTTGGAAATACCTTATGTTCAAGCCCTTTTTCTTACTCTGGGAAAATGATTCTCTCTTACAGAAACGCAGATTAACCACTCTAGTCTTACTACCCTCTAGTAAGTCCCTCTCTTCTTTTTGCCATTTGCCCCCTGTTGAAGTATGAAGTAGCATCTGAGGTTTCTCCTTCCCCTCTCCTATCTTGTTTGTCTTCAGACATGTGGTAGTCTCCATCTTGTGCTTAGGCTCCATCCGGGTGCCATCTTCCTCTGGGAAAACCCACCAATTTAGATTCAGGTGCTCTGAAGCCACTCTATAACTTCTGAGCTTTCCAACTTGATTGTGCCCACTTGCTTTTCACTTTCTGTTGTTTATGTTTGTCAACAAGTAGGTATACCTTAAGGGGTACCTCTGAAGGAGAGGATCTCAAGCCTCTTGGAGACATTGGAATGCATTCTATGATTGATTATAAATTAACTTTTAAATGGTCTTAAAGAAATTCTTGCAGTATGCAAAGCTTTGCTCATCTGACCAAAATTCTAAATTAGTCCATCTGCTAGAAACATAATTTGGATCATATTTTTCCTCTGAATTTGCATTAGATCTGATACATAAATGCTAGTGATTTAAAATAAAAGCTATGACATCTCCATTTGTATGTTTATGTATGTCTGTGTATGTATGTTTAATAGAGTAAGTTAACTTAAATATCAAAAGTAAGCCAATGCAAAATTAGAGTTTGGTTTTCCCTCTCTGCTAAATAAGATTAAGATTCTTGGACTGTTGGTCTGCTACTGAAAGTTTTCTGCCTAGGAAACAAAGACTCTATGTTTTATTAAAATAATTATCTGTGTTTTATGCTGTTTTAATCAGACCCTTGGTTGCTTAAGAAAACTAAATCTCCACAATAGTAAGAACTAAATTTTGTTCATCTTCAAGAAAATAGAGAGGTCCTCATCTAATTCAAAATACAGGTCTCTGGGAGTAAATTTAGACCATTTTATTATATGCACCAAGGCTGAGCTTAAGGGAGGACAACAAAAAGTCATTAGCTATATAAAAGTAACAGCAATTACCCAAGGACCAGGAGAAAACCCTACTGCCTTTTTAGAGAGGCTCCGGGAAGCCTCCATTAAATATACTAACTTAGACCTAAGTTCTTATGAGGGCCAAATCATTTTAAAATACAATTTCCTAACCCAAGCAGCTCCTGACATTAGGTGGAAGCTCTGAAATATTATTCAGGAAACTGGAGTCGCTTTAGTTGAAATACTAACTACAACAACTACAGTCTTTTATAACTGTGATCCAAGCTCAGGAGGAGAAAAGAAGGAAGGAAGCTAGGATTGCCTAAATGTTAGTGGCCTTTCAAGGCCAGTCACAGCCCAGGTCTATGAGTACCCCTCTCCCAACGAGAAAAAGCTCATTGAAGTATGTCATCTGTCACTGATCTGGTCACTGGGCCAAAGAGTGTCCCAATAAAGAAAAGCCTCCCAAACCCTCTTGCTACAAATGTCAGCATCTGGGTCATTGAGCTGCAATCTGCTCCTTGGATAGAATGACTCTGGGGTCAGAACCAGCCACAAACTTTCAAATGATAACATGAGACTGAAGAGGCCCCCTCCAGGTAGCCCCACCACAAGACATTACTATCATTGGACTGGACCCAAGGGTATAAATGGATGTGGCAGGTAGGACCATTACTTTCCTTTTGGATACTGAGGCCACCTACTTTGTTCTTACTTCCTTCTCCGACCCTTCTCCTTTCGAACTTGTAGTTTCAAAAGTCACTAGTAAGCCAATTTCTCAATATTTTACTTCACCTTTATGTTTCTTATAGGATGGGTATTCATTAACTCAAGCTTTTATCATTATGCCTTAATGGCCAAACCCTCTTTTAGGCTGAGACACCTTACATAAACTAAGAACTAAGATTACTCTAGGAGGCACCTTAACCTCCTCACCCTTACAAATGCTCTTACTGTCAGAAGAACCTAAGACCCTCCCCAATTCAGAAACTCGGGAGGCCTTTATCAACCCTATAGACTGGGATCAAGGTATCCCAGACAGTTTAAAATAGTCATTCCAGTTTAATTAACCTAAAAGACCTTTCTCATTTCCCTAATCGGAAACAGTTCCTATTAAGCCTGAAGCTAAGCAAGTCCTCCAACCTATAATATCAAAATTCTTACGACATTGATTTTTGGTTCCTATTAATTCTCCCAGTAACACCCTCATTTTAACTATTAAGAAAAAGGTGGAATTTACCGTCTCATACCGGACTTACGAATAATCAATGAAGCAATCATACCTTTACATCTAGTAGTCCCCAACCCTTATACCTTACTGTGAACCATACCCCCAAGGACTAATTAGTTCACTACTTTTGTCTTAAACAATGTATTCTTTTTTATCCCTTTAAGCCTACAATCACAATTTGTTTTTGCTTTTGAATGGGACTACTCTAATGGGGTCTACCACAATTGATTTGGACAGTACTTCCCCAAAGATTCCAGGACAGTCCCCACCTCTTTGGCCAAGCCTAGCTTCTGATTTACAAGATTTACAACTTGAGGGGGGGGATCCATTTTACAGTTTATAGATAATCTCTTTTCTTCTACTACACTGACTCTATGGTCCTAAGCTCTTATGCCAGGTCACTTAATCAATTTCAATATGCTCTGAAGGACTATGGAATAACAATCAAACCTCAAGAGACAAAAAATCACCCTTTATATCTTCCTGGCACCCAAGTATTAATCACGAATTACAAGGATAATTCTCCAGCCTCTAATTTACAGTTAATTTGAAAGAGACCTTACCCTGTTATTTTATCCTCCCTGACTGCAATAAAGGTCCTTAGAATTTCCAGCTGGATCCACCTTGCCTTAAGACTCCCAGAGGTCCCTACAGCAGGCTCTACTTACACCTGTGAACTGATAGAAGACCTGAGATTCCTCTTCAAAAAAGGAAAACCAGAATAAGTTTTATTATTCTTTTAATATTTTTCATCTTTTGAAATTCTTACCATGACTTTTTCAATCCCACCTACACTTTATCAATTAGCTAACCAAACTGTCTCACTCCTTAAGATTTCTCAATTCTCTTGGCTCTGCCTATTCACCAAGAGCTGGGGTGGGGTTAGCCCAGGCCCTGATTATCTATGGACCACTCTTCCAATACCCTATCAGCCTTTCTAGCATGGAGAATTAAGGCTAATCTAGATTTACAAAAACATTGGAACCTCAACAACAATCACATCAAACCCCTTCTTACTAATCCAGTCTTTTTCCCTTCTGGAATATTTTCTTTCCTCTATAATAAAAATCAAGTCTCCTTTCCTTTTTGTATTCTCAGTAATTCCCCTTCGGGCTCTTCTCTTGACAAACTTTATCCCTTACAATGCTCACAGACGTTCTTAATTTGCCCCCAAGACCTTGACAACACAATAGTGAGAATTTCCCTGATAAATAGTCAAGGCAAGTATCATAGGGGCAACTACAGGCAGTACTGCATTCAGACTTCAAAGAGAACTATAGCAAAAAACAGCCAAGGCCATCAAAGAAACTGCCTTTGCCCTGACCCAGATCCAGGAACAACTGGATTCCTTAATGGGCATAGAACTTCAAAATCAAAAGGCCTTAGATCTCCTGACAGCAGGACAAGAGGGAATGTGCATTTCCCCCCAAAGAAGAGTGCTCTTTCTATGTCATCTGGTCAGGCTGAATTTCCATATCTATCTAAAACATCCTCAAATCCATGAAAAAGATAGAACACCTTGGCATTGGCACTTTTGCTGGAAATTGGCAATTGTGGTTACAGTCCCCTTTCCTACTGCTCATTGTTCCCCTAATCTAACTTTTATTCTCCTCCTCATTGGACCACCCCTCCTAAACCACCTTGTCCAGTTTGTATCTTTTAAAATCCAGGCAATTCATCTCCCAATCGTCCTCCAAGGGAGATATCACCTGATGCAGTCAATGAATACTATAGCATACTGTGGACCCCTAGATGGGCATCGACAGCCTTTGCCTACAGTCAACAGAGAGCAAATATAGGGATCCAACCCTCCACTTTCACCTCTTCTCAGTCTGAAGTAGCTAGAGCAGTCATTGAGAAAGAACATCAATGATTTGTGCCCGTAATACTTGAAGAGGGAAATATTAGGCAGTTAGGTAGACATGAGAGACAATGGAATGCAGGCCCAATCCACAGACCTCCCTTAGGACCTCCCCAAAACACCCATTGCATCCTGAAATACCAGGAAGTAAAAAACACAGAAATAACTATTGGTTTAGTCCAACCACAAGTGTTTGCACAGTATGCATACTCTCCTTTCTTGACCTTGGCCTCATTATGCCATTATTATAATATGCATATGCCCAGAAGTTCATGAACTGAATTATAATAGACTGAATTCTGGGTAACTGCATGTGTAGTAGACAAAAGGTTATAAAACAGCCAACTGTCAATCAAAATGACCTCATATACCAATCATTTAGCACAACCCTTGTAACCTTTCATCATGACCCAAATATAATGCAGGCCTCCTCACTTCTAGGGCACTGTGGCTATCTCTGGCATAGCTTGTTTCTCTCTTGAAATGTACTTTATGAATCTTGCTTTTTCTAAGTTTCGCTGATGTATAATTCTTTACTGCATCGGCGGGAAGAACCAAGGTCCCCTCAGCGCAACTGGGGTAACAACAAATTTAGATAGCCCCTAATGGTAACAATAGCACAGCATATTATGCATGTTTGTGCATAATGAAGATAAATGACTATGTTACTGGTTTATGTAATTACTGTACTATTCCTTTTATTGTTATTTGAGAGTGTACACTTCTATTTATATACTTTTAAATGCTATTAAAGAGTATGCTGTGTTATAATGGCATCTCCTGTTTACTACATCTCTCGATCGCATCATTTTCTCTTGTGCTTGATTTAATCTTGTGTTATACAGTAACAGGCTATATAGGCTTGTAGCCTAAGAGCCTATGCTCTACCACATAGCCTAGACGGGTATTAGGTTATACCACATTCTTTTATAAGTACACTCTATGATGTTCCCACAACGATTAAATTAACTAATAACAGATTTCTCAGCATGTACTCTGACATTAAGCAGCACATGACTGTATTGTTTTTTCCCCTATATGTGCATACCCATGTAAGGGAGGAACAACTTTTCTCTACCCTTAAGGTTCTTTCCACTGGTTTAATAAATAAACATGAGACAGATTATTAAGATAAATTAACCAAATTTAACACATTCATATATATATGAGAACCCTGCATACATGAGAGACTCAGAAACAGAAAGGGGAATCGAGGTATGTAGGACACTGTGAGCTAGGGATGATGTAATGCACCTTGGGGGCTTCATAGGGTCATTACAGGGTGAGAAGAACAGATATTTAGTAAATAGAAGTTTGCCCTGTGCTATAGATAGGTCAAAATAAGTTATTTCTAATGTCTTATTATGGGTAAGGCCTCTGATTCAAATTCTTCTAGGTAGTTAAAGGGAGGGACAGAAGTTTCCTTTGAGCCTAAAGCTAAAATTGCCTTTAGCTTAAATTAATCTGCATACCATTGAGACACATCTCAAGGTGGCTCATTCTGAACCCCCATACCTATGATAATTTAATTTCTTAATTAGTCACTATAAGGTATTAACGATAATAACTAATAATAAAATAGAACAATTATAAAAATATACTGTAATAAAATGTGAATGAGGCCTCTCTTTAAATATCTTATTTTACTATACTCACCCTTCTTATTCTTGAGATAATACAATGCCTGCATGATGAGACAAAGCGAGGTCAGTGACATAGGCATTGTGATGTAGTGTTAGGCTACTATAAGGGTTACTTGAACACAAGTACTTTGATACATTGATAGTCAATCTGATCACTGAGCAGCTACTAAATGCTAATATTTTAGCATATTACTAATATTCTGGCTTTTTTTTGATAGGTTATTTTAAAAATAATGAATATTTTTATTTTTATTTACTTTCAACTCTCATGTGACATAAAGTTGAAAATTTAGTGACTTCGGGGTCACCCACAACCAAATTGCTCAGGAACTTAGTTAATAAAATCAACTTAAGTTTTGTTAGTTACAGTCCACTGGATATTCTAGTGTATTAATTGCCATGAATTTCACTAAATTTTAATGCTGTACATACAAGTGATTAGCTTTGCCAGTAACTTCAGCTTGGTCCATGAATGGAACACAAGGTGAAGAATTTTATCATTATAGTATACCAAATCGAGGCAAAAAAGTCACCTGTTTGGATGATTAATGGAGTAAAGATCTGAGGATTAACTATTTAAAAAAAATCTTTATGGGAGAACTCGTCTTTGATGTCCATAAAAAGCCACTGAGCTTCTTGAAGAGTTATTCAGGGCTGTTATCTTTTGTTGTTTTTAATCCCTAATCAGTTTTACCAACATTTACTTCCCAGTGATAAATTGTTCTTCTGCATTCAGTTACAAAATAAGGTTTCACTGACCTCTCTAAAAGAATTTAGAAAAGCCTAATGCTGTTCTAGTGTATTTCAACCAACTTCATCTGAGTTAAGAATTTAATTTTATTATTTTTATTTTTCTTTAAAAATAAGAATTTATCTTCAAAGAAAAAAATAAAAGTGACACTGAGAAAGAGATATTGAATTTATTAATATCCATGTTTTAGTAGACAGCCTTTTTTTTAACCTTCCTTATACTTTCTTTTTACCACACTGCCCCTTGAAATGCTTAAGTAAGGAAGGAAGTATAGTTATTTCTAAAAGGGGACAGTAGTTAATTTTAAAAGGATCCTTAGGTCTAAAACTAAAATCGTGTAGTGAAAGGCAGCATCCAAATCTGAGTTTTGGCTCCCACCCTTAATTTGCTCTGTGGTTTAAGGTTTATTGTCTCTTTAATGTTTCTTCTAATTTATTTAACTTAATGATTTAAAAAAAACCTCTGTAATCAAGTTTTCTTATTTTATTTTTATTTTTATTTTCTATTTTATTTATTTTTATTTTGTTATGTTATTTTATATCTAATAAACATACAATATACTTTTATTTATAATTGAGAATGTTAGATATGAATTTATGCATATTTATCATTGTATATAAAAATATACAATGTAACGCTCATTAGAATGAACATAATGTAACAGTTCTTGTTCATTATATTTAATATTTACTGCTGATTGGTCAAGTTATAAGCATAGTAGAATGAAACTATGTATATAAACACTTTTAGGTGTTTAGGACTATTCTATTATGTCATCTGTATAACCTAAAGTATTGAATTATTTTAGTACTGTTTTGATAGAGACATTGAAGGTGGACAGTAGCCCTACATGGATTAGCTTTTCATTCCAAGGGAAGTTGCCCCGCCCCAAACTTCACTTTTTATTTCACCTTGACACATTTTGATAATAAATATAATTAGCTCCATGAGTTTTGGACAATTTTGCTTTTGTCATTACAAGTAAATCAAGGTACATTTAGCCCTTTTTCCTGTCATTTTCTAACAAACTTTTCTTTTTAGACATAAAACTAATATCTCAAGTATTGTTGAATTCTTAGGATACCATTATTAATGGAAGTGAAAAAGAAAATAAGGAAAAATAAGGACTCATTCCATTTTCCCAACAGCTCTACAGATAATTAATATGTTGGCAGTAGGCAAGCCAGTTAAAACACCTGGTCTAAAACAGTATCACCATCCAGTCTTGAAAATGCTTAAACTACTTTACACTTGTCCAAAGATTAAGTGTTCTCCCCAAACTGTCACAATCTCCCATTTTCCACATTTTCCTACATTAGGTAGGGTCTTGCACCCTCATCCCACTATTTGCAGCCAACTCAGACTTCAGGGACAGAGTACATTCTGCCTTTCTTGAGAATCCCCAGGAGACCCAGCAGGGCCAATCAGGGAGGGATTAAGTTTCACTCTTCTGTGAGGCAGTGGGAGCAGGGCTCAGAGTGTTGTTTCTGAGACCAGATGGACCTGGATCTTGCCAAAGGCCCACCACTTAGGAGCTGTGTGAGCTTGGCAATGACATCCTGTCTACACCTCAGTTTCCTCATTTGTGAAAAGAAATAACAATAAAGTTATTGGAGAATTTAATTAGATAAATCATTAGGGCACTATCTGAGTAAGTATTCAGTTAAGTATCTAATAAATTACTCAACTTGTTGAAATTATTCAATTTATTAAGTACTCAATAATGCTAGCTATAAATATAATAATTATTAGTATTACCATGATCTATTGCAACATTCTTTATATGCTGCCCACTGTATTTATAATTTGAACTCATGATTTGTAGTCTCTTCTCACAGGTTTTAATAATAAATGGCAATGCCATACAATATATCTAATTTTCCAGTTTATCTCACAGAGCTGATCAGTTGTAAATGGAATAAATATAATCTGGAGAGAAATGTATAGTCATGAGACAATAATAATTCTGTGAAAGAGAATTATTTATAATCTCAGAGTGGGAAAGGCCTTTCTAAACCTGCCTCAAAATCTGCAAGTCATAAAATAAAAAATAAATTGATAAATTCTATTGAATCAAATCAAAAATTTTTCATGGAATAAAGCATCAAAGAAAAATCAAAGACATGACAAACTGAGAAAAGTATATTTGCAATTTAATCGCAAAATACTAATGTCTTTGATACATACTTTAATACAGAAAAAGACCAACAATTCAGTAGGCAAAAAAAAAAAAGAGAAAGAGGAAATGAAAAAATGAATTCAGATACTAGGAAATACAAATGTGTCATAAACGAAAGGATTCTAACCTCCATCATTTAGAGAAATTATGGAAATTAGAAAAATTCTAAGTAAAGCCATATTGAATGACCGTCCTTACCACCAGATCTGCAGTATCTGAAGTTTGATGCTACACTCTATTGCTAAGAAGCACATTTTGAACTTTGCTGGTTGGACGGATATTTATACAACCCCTGTCGAAGGAAATATGGCAGTATATATCACAATTGTAGATGCATATTCCTTTTGCACCTATAATTCCACTTCTGTATATTCAACCCACATATATTTACAAAAGTATAAATTAACATATGTATGAATTTATTCATTTTAGCATTTTAAATAAGCAAAAAAATCAAAAATTAATCTGTGTCAATCAATAAAGCACTGTTTAAATAAATTGTGATCAAGCCACATAATAGTAAAAATATGTACTGTTAAAAATAAATAAAGAGGAACATTTGTATGTACTAATGTTGAAAAACACCCAAAATATATAAAGTAGAAAAAGAGCAAAGTCTTGTAAGGGGTGTATGGTATGTCATCATTTGTTTAATTTAAAATAATTGGAGGAAGACTATTCATTCATGATTTACATGCGTAAAATCATCATGGAAGGATACATAAGACACCAAGAACTGCAAACCAAAGAGGTCTTGCCAGGGAACGTGGAATGACTAAGAGTCTGCAAGGTCCTCAGTAAGTTTAGGTGTTTATAGCCTGTGACTACTCTGAGTGGTCAGTATGTAACCCAGGAGTTGCCAAATATTTTGAATATTATTTCTAAGTTTGTGACAAAAGATGCTTGTGATAGAAAGAACCTGAAGATAATCTACACACCTTTGGTCCAGAGGAGGAAGATGAGCTTGCAACTTGGAGGAGCTGTGTCCCTTCTGTGCCATCTCCTTCCAGCTCAGCCCTCAGTGATATCATGTCCACAGCCTGAATTGGCCTTGGCAGTAGTATTTTCACCACAGAATTAGCAGACGTGACAATACAGGGCTCCCCCAACACACACACACACACACACACACACACACACACACACACACACTTCCAAAAGCTGGTTGCTCAACATTTAGCTGAACAGTACTGGGAAAAGCTATTGCAAAAGCTGACAACCCACAGCATAGCATAGATGAGACTTAAATGAAAATCTTATCACTTCAATTTCTCCAGGCTGTTCACTGAACTAGGTTGCCTATTGCTGCAGAAATCCAATCTGAACTGCGAAAGAGGTTCCACATGCGCTGGTTGCAAAGTAAGGATGCTTGGCTGAATATGATCAAGGGTGAACTAAAGAGATCTGTCAGCATACAAATTGCAAAACACTGAAGGATCAAAGTTACAGAAAAGGTCCCCTTGCATGCAAAGTGGGGTGCTCTAGAGCAGGGGACCCCAACCCCCAGGCTGCAGACCAGTATCTATCTGTGGCCTGTTAGGGACTGGGCCACACAGCAGGAGGGGAAAAGTTAAGAAAAGAAAACCAGAAGAATGAAAACCATAGGAAACAAACATAAATCACATAAATAAAATGTTAAACTCCCTGAAAATCTTTGAGATTTAAGGTTTAGGGTTAGGCAAAGAGTTCTTACAATTGAAATTAACAGCATAATTAATAAAAGGCAATTTGATAAATTGGACTTCATCGATATGTATAACTTTTTCTCTGTGTAAAAATCTGTCAAGAAGATGAAAAGGCAAGCTACAGTCAGGGAGAAAATGTTACAAATCAGAGAACTAAACATTTTATTGAAGAAGATGTATAGATGACAAATAAATGAAAAGATGATCAATATCATTAGCCATTAGACAAATGCAAATTAAAACCACAATGAGATATCAACACATATATAAAGTGATTATAATAAAAATAGTGGCAAAATAGAGAAACAAGATCACCCATACTTAGCTAGTGGGAATATAAAATGATATAGCCACTTTGGAAAATAGTTGCCATTTCCTTAAATAAATGTATACATACATACATACATACATACATACATAAAATAAACCTAAACATGTAACTATTATACTACTCAGCAATTACTCTCCTGAGCATTTATGTCAGGTAAATAAGAACTTATGTTTACACAAAAACCTATACATGATTCTTCATAGCAGCTTTATTTGTAACAATAAAAAAATGGAATCAGGTTAGTATTTCCAACAGATGAATAGTTTAACAAACTGTGGCACATATATATAATGAAATACTATGTAGCAATAAAAATAAATATACTATTCATGCATGAACCAACTTGGATGAATCTCCAGACAATCATGCTGAGAGAAAACAACCAATCCCAAGAGGCTACATACTGTATGGTTCTGCTTACATAACATTTTTAAATGACAATATTTTAGAAATGATTACGGATTAGTGGTTGCTAATGGTTAGTGATGGATGCATAGTGAAGAGTTGGGTTTGGTCATTAAAAGACAACATGAAGAATACTTGTGGTGTTGGAACTGTTCAGTACTTGGCTCTGTGGTGAATATATATAAACCTACAAGTTGATAACATTGTATAGAATTTAATATACACAGATATTCAAGTAAGTACTACTAAAACTGGGAAAATCTTAATAAGTTTGGTGGGTTGTATCAGTATCCTAATTGAGATATTATACAACAGTTTTACAAAAAGTTATCATTGAAAAAACTGGACAAAGTGCACAGAGGATCTCTGCATTATTTTATATAACTGCATATGAATCTACAATTGTTAAATAAAAAATTTCATTTAAAAACATAATTTAAGGTCTATAATATAGAAAAGAGTAAACTGCAGTAAAAGCAAATAGGAGAGTGTAAAATTGTATCATTTTATTTTGGTTCATTAAATAGAGAAATATAAGACATATAAATAAGATTAAAAGGCAGTGAGGAAATGGAAAAAAAGCAGTAAAATCACATTTACCATGAACAAGAGTTTAGAAAATCATAACACGTTTGTCATTTCTATCTTCCCTATCAGAAGCTTGACTAGGTCAAGGAACTGTTCCACATTATGCATTAAACAAAGAAATATGTTGATTATTTTAATTAATGTTTCTCAGCAGGATTGCTAGATAAAGACCTTCATTTCACCACCAATGCCCTTTGGACCATGAAAAAACAGCTTCAGTAAAAAAAGAAAAAAAAAAAACAGGTTTAAGTAGCTGTGAAAGAATGACGTGCTCTGTAATTTCTTTGTCTTCTAGTTCAGTCTTTAATGAGAACACAAAGCAGCCTAGAATAAATTATACAGATTTGCAAGGGACTGTAGAGACCAAGTATTTTGATACTTGCATATTCCAATGAGGAACTTAATGCTAGTACAGTTAAGAGACTTGTCCAAATTATTAGAAGGAAAAAATAATGGGAAATGTGTTTGATGATGAAGTCTCTTCAAATTATATTCAAATATTTTGTCATGATAATGAACCACAGGTCTGTTAGATAGCAGTGCTACTTGTAACACAGATGTGAAAAGAGGTGGCATTTAGTAAATGAAAACAGATATAGAGCTTTGCCGATTCTTTGTATATTATTTTATCGTAAAAAATCTTTTAAAATTTTTATTTATACTTACACAAGATTTTGCAAGTATATGCAAAATATCAGTATTCTAAGATATTCCCTTTGTAAAGGGACACTAGGTGTTTTCATTCTCCAAAGGACAATTTTTTATATTACAATTCACTTGAGAGTTAGTAAATCCATATAGATCACTATTACATAATGATATTAATTATTAGCAGTCAAAAATTTTAAAACAGAAAAGGAGGAGAAAGAAGAGAAAAAAGGCAGAGACTGGGAAGAAGAAGTGTTCTTCATTTGAGGTAATTTAAAACTTGTAACTTAATATGATGTAGTGCTAAATATGGGTAGAAACAATGCTTTAACAAATTTCTTTTTCAGTTTTTTTGTGTGGAGAGCTCCCTAATCAAAAACTTAGGTGCTTTTAATAGCATTCCAATCATTATTGGAGAGATCGTTGGGTATATTTTAAATTAGCATTTCAAAATTGATTAGAAAGCTATTAAAATCAATTCCACTAAATATATATTATTAATTAGGCACTGTGTTAGACCTTCTCCTGCATGCATATTAGCCTAGTGGACTGTCCTAGGAAAGCAGTAGTCCGTTAATAATCACCCAGTTTTAGAGACATATGCTATCTGAAATTTAATACAAACTGTGAACTGGTTAATATCCTCTGTTATTGATATGAATACACTGAGGTTTAGTGTGTAATTGCTAGAAAGTATGAGAAGTAAACAAATATTATACAAATTAGAATAAGACCATGACTTAACAGAAACATACACATGCACAATACTAACACATATACCAGAAAAAAAAAGCTGGCAGAGTTTAAATAAGAGTTGAATCTCATTTGTTTAGGGAAAGCAGAGGAGGGCTGTTTTAGATAGGCTATGAAGTATGATAGTAGTTAAAAATAACTAACATTTTATTGAATTTATTTCCTACTAGACACTGAACTAATTGCCCTATATGAATTATCTCATGGAATATTAATAACAACCTCACTCAATATGTACCACCATTATCCTAATTTTGCAAATAAGAAACAGGTCTATAAAGAGAAAGTAACTCACTCAACACCACACGGCTAAAGAGTAGTAATGTCAGGATTCAAACCCAAGCTAAATCCAGAGTCCCTATAAAGTTTTATGATATACTGGCTAAGAGTTCAGCAGAGTTTTGCTATAGGGAAAGGCATTCCAAGAGTCAGCACTAACCTTAGCAAATATAAGAGAAGTCTAAAAGTAGTTGGTCCATTAGTGAAAGTGAATAGTCCAATTTTTATAAATTGTATGACACTCTTAAAGAGAAAATAAAAGCACAGTTGTAAATTATGTCAGGATTATATCACAAGAAATAAAAATTAAGAAAATTTGCTTTTAAGCTAGCAGATGATGGGGAGTAGAGAATTTTAGTGTTAGGAGATTGTAACAAATAAACAAACAGCTAAACAATCCGCACATAGGAATGCAATCAAAATCTGATTTTGTTCATCATTGCTACTTACCATTGTTAACAAGATATAGTCCTTCCATATAAATGTTTATTGTCACATTAGAGATTAAAAAATTAATTTCCGAACGATACAAGAGAGCCATAATTCCAGGCGAGAAGATCAAAAAGAGATGTTAAATCAATATTTTAGAAAGGATCCTGGGTGGAGTAGAAGCTTGCTCTACAGAAAAATAGAAGTGAATGGTGGAAGCTGCTGTGTTCTAAGGAAAAAACAAACAAACAAACAAACAAACAAACAAAACTGTGCTCCATGGAGACCAGAAGTGAGGAGTAAAAATGTACCCTTTAGAGAGCAGAATTGGGAATGTACTTGTCTCCTACTCCATGTAACACCTCCTTGAAATGACAGTAAACAACAAAAATAGTTCCAAAATAACAAAAAGAATTGGACAGAAGGTGAGAAAATTTAATCAGTGGAAGGTAGGCTTTAACTAATTTAGGAAGAATGAAAAATATTGACAGACGAATTTGAGCTTGCAAAATATTGACAGACGAATTTGAGCTTAGGGTGCCATAATCAATAAAAGAGTGTCCTAGAGTGAAGGTTAAAATTTAACTTCTAAGGAGGCATTAGAGAGATCAGAACACATATGTGAAAAGTAAATCTGAAAACATAGAGATTTATTTATTTTTACTGAGCAACCAAAAGTCTCCACAAACAATCCACACTACCCTCCTCATTACATAAAGAGCTATGGGAAACTGTATTGCCTTAAAATAAACTTGAGGACTATTTCTGAAAACGTTAACTAGGAATGGCTACGTAGCCTAGTGTGGGTCTGGCATATGAGAATAAAGCTTTTCACTTTGTAGAAATTGAGAGTTTCCATTCAAATGGACAGCTTCTTACCTATCTATTTAAAAGTGAGTTCTTTTTTGCAACCATGCCCAGGATGTTCATTTAAAAAAACGTTATTTGGGATTAGTCCATCTATACAGCACTAGAACATCTCTGCTCTTAGAACCAGCCAATGCAGCAGACTTTGCAAATAGGCTGTATGTACATCCTCTTGGACAAGGAGTATTTTCAATGTTTAGCTAAGCTACTCCATGGTAATGCTGCCTCAGCATCCATTTTGTTTGGCCAAGCTACATGCAAGGACATTTAAACTAAAACTAAAATCCCCTCTCCCCTGCAAACATATGCCCCAGATAACAGCCTGTATAGTCACTAGCAAATATAAGTTCCTGATACGACTTCCCCAACAGCCTTGTTATCAGCAATCTCCTCTGCCTCACAGTGCCTGTATGCCTTACGAACTTTTTAGATGAGACCCTGTGGAACTTACCAAAACTTTGCTGTTTTAGTTTGAGTTGACGAATTCAGCCTTGGCACAGGAACCCCTAAGCACTCCACCAAGGACCCTAATAAATGTATGTGCCTCAAGTCCTGTCTTGTTGCACTCTGCCTTGACCTCCTGGTGTGACCCATTGAGGCTTGACTTCTACTTACTCCATGACCTGTGAGTAATAAGTTTCTGTATTTCATTTATCTTGTGGTCAATTTTAGAACTGCAGCTCACCATCTGATAACCTTGCTCCACTTAAGAAGTGTTAATTTAACAAAGTCATAACAAAGTAGAAGGTCAAAGATCTCAAACATTTGCAGACAATTGACAGCCTAAATATAATTGATCTAGATAGTAGAAAAAACAATTGATCTAAATAAATGGAAACAGAAATAATTGGGGATAAAAAAGAAAGCATTTAAAAAAATTCCAATTGCCATTGTTAGAAAGATCCAGAGCGATTGCATTTATAAAACAAGACATTACAAAGGAGAACTTAAATGTAAACATAGAAATGCTAAAATAAAAATGTCAGTAAAAAGGGTAGAATACAAAATCAAGATTAAAGAATGCTAAAAAGGCAAAGACATTAAAAAAATACAAGAAAGTAAATATAAGCAATTACACAGGTGGGCCAAACTCTAACAAGTTTTTTTTTTTTTTTCTTTTTTAAATCAGAGATGATGGAAGGAAGAAATAAGTAAAACATTTCTCACTATTAAAAAATATATAAACATTGAGATTGAAGGAGCTGAATGATAACTAGGTAAGATGACAAAACTAAAGATTTCTTTAGTACATTTTAGAGAAGCAAAGATCTTTAGGATATCCTAAGATCCAGAGATATAAAAGAACACAAAACAAATCTTCTACAAAGAAATCCAAATCACACTGCCCTGATTCATTTGTCAGGGTGAATTCTGAAAGGCAATGAAACAATGTTTGAAAAGTTGTGAAGAAAGTGACTTAAACTTAAAGTTCAAATGTAAAGCAAGATAATGAAAGACATGATTTGAAGCAATGGATGGAATATAAAGATAAATGTAACCCCGGTATACAGGCTCTGCAGGGAAAATCAATGAAGAACTGAGCAGAATACCCATAATCTAGTATATTGAAAGCACTGAATAAATGGAGACTATTATTATTGCTATTATTACATCCAAGGGTATTACTCTTCATAGGATTCTTTTCTCTATCTTTTTCATTTTCATCTATCGTGTACCTCATTTTTACTCTTTCTGGAAATTAAATAACTTTTTTGAAAGAATTAAATCAAAATATGTTATTTGAAAAACATTTAGGGGGTGAGTGATTTCTTTCAAGGAATGTTTAAAGTGATATTTTTAATATGAAAAAATATATAAATAACAAAACGATTGTCTCTGTTCCTTTATTATTATGTTGTTGTTTTAATTTATGAAATATTTTAAGCATAGAGAAAAATTTTAAAGACTATGTCCCATCTTCAGAATTTAACACAAGTTATCACTTTGACAGAAACAGTGATCCAACTCACACTCTTGCTCCTCTCTCCCTCCCAAATAACTTCTGACCAGGTGCTCATGTGTAATATTCTCTTGAAAGTTGTTATATCTGCACTAAATATGCATGTATCCACAAATAGTGTGTATCATTGCAATATTTTTTATTTATTTAAATTATGCCAAATCGTGCCTATCTGCAAGTTTTCTTTATTCAAAATTTAGATAACTTGATACATTTATATCATGTTCACTTGTTCAAGCATGTTGCTTGGTTAAATGTCTATGTCTTTTCACACTTTGCAGCACACTCCTTGGTGTGGCCTTTGGTTAGGATCTGGAAATAATGAAAATACATCTTCCAAAGAATCTGAACAGGTGGCTTTTGAAATGCCAGAGTTCAGTGATCAGGGCACACTGTATTCTGCAGTCATGATTAATGCGTTGCTGACTTCCAGACTAGATCTTAGCCCAATCGGTGAGCATTTGTGTCACACACAGAGGAAGGACAGCTCTTTGTCCTTTGGTGTTGGGCCCCCCTACTAGTCAGCAAAGTAAGTGGTCTCCAAAATGGTCTGGCTAAAAGCATTAGGAAAGTCCCTCCCACCATCAGCTTTCTACTGATACTATAAATCTTACCATTAAGGACCCACTTTTAGAGAACGATTCTTTATGAAAGTAACCCAGGCATTAAGCTCAATCAACCAATAATACCTTATTTGAAATAAATTAATATAATCTACTTTTGAGGTAGCTCCATGTTGAATAAACAGGGCATAGGTGAGTTTAGACAGAGTAAATAATAATTAAAAAATATATGGAACAACCAACCTGAAATGTTAAGCAAAGTAAGAATTCTGGACATCCAAAGTCCAGTGAGGGATCCCATGGGGTGCTCCCTTAAAAAAGGTTTTGTTGAATTCAAATCATCAGAAGCATGACAATGTGAGGGATCTCCCCTAATCTCTCCCTTTGAAATTACAAGCTGAACATCTATAATCCAATAAATAACACCCAACCTGCACACAAGCACGTCTGAGATCTGCGCATCAGAGCACCCAAAGGTGGGCAAATCCATGCAAGATTGGGAGACAGATTAAGAGTGAGACAAAAAAAGAGCTGTGTTAAGCAGCTGGAGCATCTTACAGGAAGAAAGGCAAATATTAAACGCTAGGTCTTGGCCCCTTGAAGCCCGGAGCAATGCTACTTGAGTGATCAGCATATTCCACACAGTAGAGCCCAGGGATCACGGCAAAGAGCAGGGCAGAGACTGCGTGAGGAGGGGTGACAGCTGTGGCTTAGCAATCACCATTGCTAACAGGAAGCTGAGACACAGACCCTGGCCATTCCCTCCACCAACTCAGAGCACACCCTCCCTTCCCATATCCTCTCAAAGCTAACACCACCGAGACCCTGGGGAATTTACACAACCAGTACTGAAACATACACTACAACTGGTAACAGAGACAGGCACAGTGATATCCAAGCAAGACAGCTGAAACCTGGGGGAAGCACTAAGGGAAGGAAGACAGCCACACACACTAGAGACCTCTCCTAATCAACCCTACCCTCAGCCATTTAGGCTGAGTCAGAAGGAAGCAGCAGAACATTGCATCTGACTGTTGGGGTTAGTAACGGGACTTCAGGACCTCTTCAGAGACTCAGACCCCATCGCCCAGCACATACTTTCGTGGGAGAGAAGCCCTGGGGCCAAGGGATCTGACGGCAGATGAAGCACACAGCACTCCCCCCCACACAGACACACTCACACACACCTCTGAGGGAGGTATTATTACCTTCAAAGCAGAGATCCAAGAGGCTCGAATGCCACCTACTGGAAAACAAAAGAACTCTTTCTTATCAACCTCCTAGAAAGACATCACTATATATAAACAATTTATATAAATAAACAAATTTTATTTTTAATAAAATCAGAGTACTCCCATTAATGCCCAGGCAGAGTAATAGTACATTAAACACCATAAAAAACCAATGTGACAAGCAGCTCGGGAACAAAGTGAAAAATCTTTAGAAAATAAGCTAAAAGACATAGAAATATGTTATTTAAATGATAGAGAATTCAGGATAGCATTTCTGGAAAAACTCAAGAAATGAGCAAGAAAATTCTGACTGATAGTTCAAAGAAATTAGAAACAAAATCAATGAACAAAACAAATACTTTACCAAGGAGCTAGAAACTCTGAAAAACCACCAAATAAAAGCACCAAATAAAACTTTTAGAGATGAAAAACACATTAAAAGAAATGAAGAATAAAATAGCAATCTTAGAAATAGAAGTGACCAGATGGAAGAAAGAATTATTGATATCAAAGACAGAAATCTGGAAATGATAAAAGAGGAAGAAAAGAGAGATTTGAGAATGAAAAATAATGGAAGAACTCCACTAGAACTATATGACACCATCAGAAAAAGCAACCTAAGAATAAGGAGTATACCAGAATGAAGAGAGAAAGGAACAGAGAGCATATTCAAAGAAATAATCGATGAGAATTTCCTAAACCTATGGAAAGAACTGCATCTTTAAACTCAAGAGGCAAACAGAACACCCAATTATCTCAGCTCAAAAAAGTCTTCTCCAAGACACATTATATTAAAATTGTCAAAAATTAATGGCAAAAAAAAAAAAAAAATTCTCAGGCAGCTAGGAAATGAAGACAATAACTTATAAAGGAAAACACATTAGACTATCATCAGACTTCTCAGCACAAATCTTACAAGCAAAGAAGGAATGGAACTAGGTGTTCAAACTATTGAAAGAAAGAAATTATCAGCCAAGACTAATCATCCAGCAAAACTCTCCTTCAAATATGAAGAAAACATAAAAATCTTTCCAGACATACAAAAGCTGAGGGAATTCTCTACCACAAGGCCTGCATTATGAGAATTACTAAAGAAGGCACTTCTACCTGAAACAAAAAGACAAAAAATACATAACTATGAATAAGATGACCAACAGGCATACAGAAGCAGGAAAGCGCAACCCTTGATAAGAACAGGGTATTATAAACTTAAATATTACATAATGGTTAAAGGACAAAAAATAAAAACACTCTTTAAGGAGAAGAAAATAACAGCTACTGCAAATTAGAAATCAATGTTCAGATATATAGCAATCATTTGAGAAAACAAAAACCAGAAAAGGGAAAGGAGTAAAGATCCAACTCCTCAAGGGGAATGAAAATAAGGGAAACACAGAAGAAAACAGACTACTGTATGTATATATATGTATACATATATATATATATGGAAAATCAATAAGGAAATATCATCTTCAAATGATATTGATCATATTAGATATTTACAGAGCCCTTTATCCCAAAACAACTACTTATACATTCTTTTTTAGTGTACATGCAATGTCCTCAAGGATAGACCATTCGTTGGGACACAAAACAAGTCTCAACATATTTAATAAATTGAAATTATACTAACCATATTCTCTAACCATAATGCTTTAAAACTGGAAATCAACTGTAAAAAAAAGTAGGAAGAACCACAAATACATGGAGATTAAACAACATGCTACTGAAAACTGACTGTGTCATAAAAAAAATAAAAGAAGAGACCAAGAGATACATAGAAATAAATGAGAATAAAAGTACAACATATCATAACTTGGGGAACATGGCAAAAGCAGTAATTAGAGGAAAGTTTATATCATTACAGGCCTATCTTGGAAAATAAGAACAAGTCCAAATAAACAACCCAACATTTCATTATAAAAAAAACTAGAGAAAGAAGAACAAATGAAGCCCAAAGTCAGCAGAAGGAAGGAAATAATCAAAATGAGAGCAGAATTAAATGAAATCGAGAACAAAAAGATAATAAAAAAAATTAATGCATCAAAGAGCTAGTTCAGGAATTTAGCAAAATTGACAGTCCTTGCTAGACTCACCAAGGGAAAAAGAGAAAGGACACAAATAAGCAAAATAAGAAATGAAAGAGAAGTTATGACAGACACGACTGAAATACAAAGGATCATACAAGAATACTATGAAAAATTATGACACCAAATTTAATAACCTAGAAGAAATGGACAAATTCTTAGAAATATACAAACTTCCTAGACTGAATCAAAAAGAACTGGAAAATCTAAACAGACCAATCAACTCTATGGAATCAGAAACAATCATCAAAAACCTACCCTGAAGTAAAAGTCCAGGTCCAGATGGCTTCACCAGTGAATTCTACCAAACACTAAAAGAAGATGAAATGCTTATTTTTCTCAAACTTTCCCAAAATATTGAAAAAGAGACATTATTTTCTAACTCATTTTATGAGGCCAACATTAACCTGAATCCAAAACTGGTAAAGATAACACAAAAAAAAACCTATAGATAAATATCTCTTATGAATACAATTGCAAATATCTGAAAGAAAATACTAGCAAATCAAATACAATAGCACAGTAAAAAGATGATACACCGTGATCGAGTGGGCTCCATTCCAAGGAAACGTGGATGGTTTAACACATGTATATACATAGTGTGACAGACTACATAAACGAAATAAAGGATAAAAATCATATGGTTAAATCAATAGATGCAGAGAAAGCATTTGACAAGTTATAGCATACATTTATGATTAAAACACTTCAAATGGGCACAGGAGAAAAAGTATCTCAACATAATAAAGGTCATATATGTCAAATCCTCAAATAACATCATACTTAGTGGTGAAAAACTAAAATTCTTTCCTTCAAGATCAAGAACAATACAAGTCTGTCCATTATCACCACTATTATGCAATATGATACTGGAAGCTCTAGCTACAGCAATCAGGTAAGAGAAAAAAGTAAAAAGCATCTGAATTGGGAATGAAGTCAAATGATCACTTTTTGCAGATGTCATGATTCTCTCTCTATATAGGAAATCCTAAAGACTCCACTAAAAAACTATTAGAAATGATAAACAAATACAGTAAATTTTCAGGATACAAAATTGATGTTCGAAATTCCATAGCATTCTTGTACTCTAATAATGAATCTTCAGAAAAAGAAATAAAAACAATACCTTTTGTAATTGCAACAAAATGAATAAAATACCTATGAATAAACCTAATGAAAAATGTGAAAGACCTATGCACTAAAAACAATAAGACATTATTAAAAGAAAATTGGAGAAATGGAAAGATATTCCATGTTCATGGATTGAAAGAGTCAACATTGTTAAAAAGACCTTATTATCTAAAGCATTATACAGATTTAATGCAATCCTTGTCAAAATCCCAATGGCACTTTTTAAAGAAATAAAACAAAAAATCAGATTTGTATGAAAACACGAAAGACTCTGAAAAGCCAAAACAATCCTGAGGAAAAAGAACCAGCAAGGCCAGGATATTTTCACCCTGCCTGACTTTAAATTGTACTACAAAGTGACGATAATCAAAATGGCATGCTATTGACAGAAAAACAGGCACACAGACCAATGAAACAGAATTGAGAGTTCAGAAATAAGCTCCTGTATACATGGGCAAATAATTTTTGACAAAGGAGCCAAAACCACACAATGGAGAAAAGAAAGCCTCTTCAAAAAATGGTGTTAGGAAAACTAGAAAGCCACATGCAAAAGAATGTACCTAGACTGTTGTCTATCATCACACACCAACATTAACTCAAAATAAATTAAGGACATGAATAGGACCTGAAACTTTTATAAATTACATAGAAGAAAATATAGGCACTAAACATATGGACCCTGAATTTAGAGAGAATTTTATTAATTTGACCTCAAAGGCAAGGGAAGTAAAAGCAAAAATAAATGAATAGTACTACATCAAACTAAAAGTCTTCTGCAAGAAATCATCAATAAGACAAAGAAGCAACCATCCAAATGAGAGAAAATATTTTCAGACAATGCCTCTGATAAGGGCCTAATATCCAAAATATATAAAGAACTTATTCAGGTAAACAATAAAAAAAATCCAATTAAAAAATAGGCTGAGGACTTGAATAAACACTCCTTCCAAGAAGACATACAAATGGCCAATAGACATAAAAAAATGATCAACCTCACTAGCAATTAGGGAAATGCTAATCAAAACTAGAATGGTTATCATCCACAAGACAAGTAATAACTAGTGTTGGAGAAGTTGTGGGGAAAAAAGAATCCTCATACACTGCTGGTGAGAATGCAAATTGGTATAACCACTATGGAAAACAGTATGAAACTTCCCAAAAACTAAGAATTGAATTACCATATAATCTAGCAATCCCTCCCAAAAAGTTTACCCAAAAAAACCTGAAAACATTTATCCTCAAAGATATATGCACCCCAATGTTCATAGAAGCATTATTCATGGTGACCAGGACCTGGAAGCAATCAAAATGTCCTATGATAGATGATTGGATAAAGAATAGGTACTACATATATACAATGGAATATACTCAGCCATTAGAAAGATGAAATACTGCAATTTCTGACAACATGGTAGATCTTGAGATAATCATGCTAAGAAAAATAAGTCAGACAGAAAAAGTTGAAAGCCATATGATTTCACTCATATGTGGGATATAAAACTGAAAGCAACAAATAAACATGACAAACAAACAGAGACTCATGGCATGGACTGTAGATTAGTGATTACCAGAGAAAAGTAGGGAGGAGTAATACAGAGGTAAAAGGGGTCAAATATTTGGTGACAGAAGGAAATCTAACTTTGAGAGATGAACACACAATATATATACGACATAGTGTTGAATTCCACACTTGAAACTTATTTGATTTTATTAATTAATGTCACCCTTGTAATTTTTAATAAAAAAGAGTTTTGTTTTTTTACTATGTATGGGGAAACCTGATTTCTATTGATACATTTTAGTACTTTTGTCTCTTAAGATAGATAAGGAACTTATTACATGTATTTCTTGAGGATAATATTTAAAAGTTTAGAAATTATATAATTATGCTATATAAATGTGAATATTATTTATATTGCTATATAAACATTATTATATAAATATAAGAACATAATATTTTTTCCAGAAAGCAGTACCATACTATGAATTATTCATCTTCAAAATTTAAACTGTTGCTTTTCAAGCTATAAAATCTCCAGATAATACAGCCTGACTTGGAGTATCTTCTAGGCAGCTTTCATGTGTGCATTGACAAAATACTCAGTGTCCAGGCAGGAATAGAATAGATTCTTTTTTTTTTTTTTAATTTCCACTAGACAGAGGAGCAGATATAACCAGTGAACAGGAAGGGCTCAGAATAGATTTTATGAACTATAACATTTGTGGGTACATGTGTCTGCACATATACATATACTTTCTTTGAAAAAGCATATAGGACATTCAGAGGAACAGAATTATTTAAAAAAAAAAAAGAAATCAGTTTTACTCTTATAGTCAATATACAATCCATGAAAAAGAAAGATATTCAAGTCCAGTTGCACCTGTTTATTTTTTGGCTACAGAGATGAGGCAGGAAGATTTTCAAGTAAGCTGAAGTGTTCAGAAAAAAAACCAACTCTGCCTGAAAGAGGTGAAGTGATTTCTAAATACAAGTGTGATCACCATAGCCTTGGTCGGTCTTGCTGCTGTCAGAGAAAGCCTTAACCCTGAAATGGAATTTGGTCCTATGACCTACTTGTTATCTCACATTGGTGGCTCACCTCTGCCCACACAGTTTCATGGCCCATGCTTTATCCTACTGAATAATTTGCAGCTCCTTATCTCAGAAGACACGCCTGTCCCTCCAAGAAGCCTTCCCTGACTGCCTACTCCCAAAGTTGAGTGTGCTTTTACATCCTCCCTGCATTCTACCAGCCATTTACATCAACCGAAAATGTCAGGCTCTTGAAACAGAGACTTTCTAACTCACTAATATGTTCTTTGGTTTTATAAATTTCTAGACACAGTAGGCATGCCATTCATATGTTTTAAGGGAATGAATATCAGAAAAACATAGAAATGGAATAAATAAACCTTATATGGAGCAGGAAAAGAGAGGGAAAGGATGTTTGGACAGTTGCTGTAGAGCTGATGTTGCCCAGAAAATGTACCAGCTAAGACAAAGCAAGGTTTTAGGGAAGAGAATCATAGGTCAGAGGACATAATCACCTTTGCAGGATCCTAAAGGCACAGGCTGAGAAAGTTTCCAGAGCAGCAGGTTTGTTCAAGAAATGTTTTGAGGTAATTCATCCATTCAAGTAAATTGAGAATAAAAGAGAAGTGGTAGACCTCAGGAAGACTAAGTCAAAGGGCAGAGGTGGCAGGGGTTGGGTATAAAATGCAGGTTGTAGCAATATCATCCTAAAGCCTTTAGAAGGATGCTGCTGGTTCTAAAGAAACAGAAACCACATCAAGAGATTGAGGCTGCAGGAAATGTCAGACCATAAACTTTGTTTCTACAGTTGTGTTTTGTAAACACAGATTATCCTATTTTTAGAGAGGGCAAACTGCATTCCAATTAGAATCTACCTTTGGCCCAGCATTTGAACAATAGGACCACTGGTTATAGGAGCAAATGGAGAAGTAAGTTAAGAGATGTTATATTGGGGTATACACCCTACAGGGAATTAGAAATCCTCATAGAAGACCCTGATGTCGTAAATCTTCAATTTTAGCCAACAAACAAGCTTTCTGGATGTTACTCTCTTAGTAGAAGAATATGCATTAATATAAGACTTGTTAAGATTTACACATTTGGACATTTGTTTTCACTTTTAATTCTATAGAGCCATAAATATAGATTTATTGACAACCTGGAAAAGTTGAAAGTGATCTTATCATTTCTTTTGTTTATCTAAACTCTTCTCCAACTATGTGATCTATAGCTGACAACTGCGATGATGTCATTTTTTATAACAATTTACATCCATTGAGCTCTTTTTATGTACCAGCCAAAGACCTCAATGCTTTTAGGTAAATTGAATCATCACAACAATCCTAAAATGAAGATGCTTTTATTACCCCATTCCAGGATGAAACTCATAATGTAATGATGAAAGAACTTGGCTAAAGTCACACATATGGTAAGAGGCAAAGCCAAGAACCAGACCCATTTCAGAACTCATATGCTAAACATTGCATTATGCTGCCTCCCAGATTTAAATTTATGTATGAGCCTGTGAGAACATTGTTTTTTTTTTGTGTGTGTGTGTATTTGTTTGTTTTTTTCAGAGGTGGGGAGAGGATTTGTTTGTTTTCTTGAGAATTACTGTTATAAAAGGATGTTTACATTGTAAGCTGCTGGAATGACTATTATGTATTTTCCAAATGTGGAGCCAGAAGTATAATTTCCTTGAGTCCTATTAGCCTTGCATCTTTGGGGAAATGATACTTGGAAAGACTTGAAAATGGAGTAATACAGTGTTGGTATGCGTGTTTTTGTTTATTGTTGAACCCAGCTTCTGACACAAATGCTTGTCATCTACCTGGAGTTCAATATATATTTAATGAATGATTGGATTGAATGAGTGAACTAAAGGGATTTCATGTGTGCTAATAAAATATGTCCCAGAGTATAGTTGCTAAAGTAAAGCCTCCAACCCCAATTAAACTCTGGGGTAACAGCTGATCCTCGGGTCACCAAGCCAAATAAGAAAGTGGGAAAACCGAGACACTCTGAGCATATATTAGAACAAAATAGTTTTTATCTCATCTATGGAGATACAGGTACAGGAGATTTTTTTTTTTTCCAGGACGTAATCTTTATTAAAACAAACAAACAGAAACATGCCTTCTCCATTTTTCATGACAGGTGCAATTCTGAAGACTATGCTTATGACAATAAAAGGTAATATTATATTCTTGGATATAAACTGGCAATAAAACTGTCCTTGCTACCTTATCTAAGAAACTCATTTACAATCCTGGGATCTAAGGGTGGAGATGACTTTCTACAGAAACTTAATTGAATTAATTGACACAATTCATTTTATTCACTTCTGGATTTGGGTGTGGCGGAGAGCTATTCAAATCATGTTCCCAAATTGAGACATAGAGGCAATAAGAAGAGTAGTCTCTGCAGAAGCAAAATCCTTATCCCTGCCTCTTACTCCTAAGAAGCCTTCAAGGTTGGAGATTAAGGCACATTCATCACTCCTAATGACCTCTTAGGAGTAAATTCGGCAGCACACATTGGTGGCTAGATAGGATTGCAGTTCTTTCCTAAATCACAGAAACATCATGTTTAGTCTAGTTCATCAGACTAAAAGACTAGATATGTGGTTTGAGTCTGAAGCCTTAGTTTGTTAAAAGTTCTTTCCTGTGCCTAGATCCTAATTATAACCACTGCAGTTAACTGATTAAGGGTTCAAAGATTTAGGATATAGTCCTAAACAATAACTATTCCTTTAGTAATTCACATCATATATGTCATATTACTTAAAGCTTATTATTTAATCTAAACTTGATTATTCATCTGTAAAATGTTTTACATGAGGACTTAATGAGATAATGTTTGTAAAAGTATAAACTACAATGTGCTTTTATTAGTAGTAATTTGCATAAAGTGTTTGCCACTTAGTTTCATGTGACATATTTCAAAATTGGATGATAGAAGTTTTACCAAAACCTAAGTGTAGTGAAGCTGCTTGAATATACTTCTTTTGTCTAGAAATTACTATAGTTAAAATATATAACGCTCCATTCTCCATCCTTTATCAACTTTAAATTTACTGATAATTAAGAGCATTGAAAAGCCAGTCACTTCATTCAGTTGCCTCAGCAAAAATAAGCATCCAATACTAGAATTATCACCTAGCAAATATCTTTCGTTTTCTTCCTTCTTTTCTCTATTCTTCAAAAATAAAATGACTTTCTGATGTTTTTATTTACTATAATTTTCTACACAGTTGTTTATCTTAAATTCACAAAATGCAAAAATTACTTCCTCTGTATTTTTTTCACAGAAATATACTTTATTAGAAACAGTCATGAATTAAGTATAGCAACTCTTAAAGTCCTGAAAGCCAGATTAAGGTGAATTTTGGCTTATAGAAATCAAAGAGAGTGTTTGCTTCAAGCTCACTCATTTCCTGTTTTTTTCTAAAATATGGATTGCCCATATTTATAAAAAATATTTAATTGCTATACATTGTCATAATAGTTAAGTAATCAAATATTTTGTGTCCTGATAGATATAATACTATATTTAAATTACATTTATTTGGGTAACATTGGTTAATAACATTATATAAATTTCAGGTGTAAAACTTTATAACACAATCTATATACTCTACTGTGCGCTCACCACCCAAAGTTTAGTCTCCTTCTGTCACTTTGCATTTGACCCTCTTTATCTTCTTCT
>NW_006432491.1:616626-628122 GCF_000325575.1 Pteropus alecto | reverse complement strand
CCCTTCCCTCTGGTAACCACCATGTTGTTGCCTATATCTATGATTTTTTCGTGTGTTTTTTTTTTGTTCGATTGTTGCTTTTTTATATATCCTACATATCAGTGGAATCACACAGTTCTTGTCCTTTTCTGTATGACTGATTCACTTAGCATAATACTCTCATAATCCATCCATGTTGTCACAAACAACAATATTTTATCTTTTTTTTTTTTTTTTATGGCTGAGCAGTATTCCACTGTATATATATCTCCTTTATCTAATCATCCATTGAATGAAATTTGTTTTTTTCTATATCTTGGCTATTGTAAATAATGTTGCAATGAACATAGGGATACGTATATCTTTATGAATAAGTGTTTTCAAAATTTGGGGGTAGATACCCAGAAGAGGTACTGCTAGGGCATATGGTAGTTCTAGTCTTAATTTTTTGAGGAATCTCCTTACTGTTTTCCATAGTAGCTGCACCAACTTATATCTCAAGCAGTACTATATGAGGGTCACCATTTCTCCACATCCTCTCCAACACTTATTTCTTTTCTTGTTAATAATAGACATTCCAACAGGTATAAAGTGGTTTTGAATTGCATTTTCCTTATAGCTAGTGATGTTGAATATTCTTTTCATATGTTTGTTGGCCATCTGTATGTCTTCCATAGAAAAGTATCTATTCAGGTCTTCTGTCCATTTTTTAATTGGATTGTGTGCTTTTTGTTATTGAGTTTTATGACTTTTTTATATATTGTGGATACTAGTCCCTTATCGATGGTACCATTTGCACCAAAAGATTATTAGAAACAATAAACACAGTAAAGTTGCAGGAAAAAACAATATACAAAAATTTGTTGTGTTCCTATATATTAAAAATGAAATATTAGAAAGAGATATGGAGAAAACAATCCCATTTGCAATTGCAACAAAATAATAAAATGCCTAAGAATAAACTTAACAAAGTTGGTGAAAGACCTATGCATTGGAAACTACAAGACATCGTTGAAAGAAATTAAAGAAGGCATAAATAAGTGGAAACATATTCCACATTCATGGAATGGAAGAATTAACATTGTTAAAATGGACATATTACCTAAAACGATATACAGATTTAATACGATTCCTATAAAAATCCAAATGGCATTTTTCAAAGAAATAGAACAAAACTCTTTAAATTTGTATGGAACCACAAAAGACCCCATGTAGCCAAAGCAATCATGAGAAAAAAGAACAAAGCCAGAGGTATCACAGTTCTTGATTTCAAACTATACTACAAAGCTACATAATCAACACTGTATGGTGGAATGATATCAGAAGCATAGCAAGGTGAGAGATGTCCCCAGATCTCTCCCCTTGAAATAACAATAAGTTGAACATCTAAAACTCAACAAATAACACCCAATTTTAAAACAAGCATGTCTGGGTGAATGATCTGTGCATAAGAGCTTCCAGAGGTCAGAACCCAAGAAGCCTGGAGGGAATATTTGGAGGAACAAAGAAGCTGCCACTTGCAGCCAGAGCTCCCTGCAGAAGGAGGGGAGGGGAGAAATCGTGACTGTTTCCTCGAACAGCTCCTGCTTGAGGGATCTGCAAGGTCCATGCAGCGGAGCCCAGGGATCAGAACAGAAAGCAGAACAGGAACTAAGTGTGGAGGGGCAACAACTGGGTCTTAGCAGCTACTTATGCGAAACCCGAGGCTGAGACACAGAGATTAGCAGCAACTCCTATTCAGCAACCCAGAGCACACCCTCCCTCCACCCCACATCTTTCCAGACCTAGCACCACAGAGCTCCAGGGGAGTTTGAGCAAATGCTATTTAAACAAAAATCCACTATTGGTACCACTGATGGGCTGGGACTGAGAATAGTGATTATTACCTAAATATTTATCAGGAAAAAAAAAGGCATTATCAGTCTCAAAGCAGAGATCCAAGAAGCTTGGACGCCACCTACTGGAAATCAAAAGAAAAACATCTTCTTAGCAGCAGGCTTAAAAGGGACCTCTATATAATAAATCTTTCTGAAAATAAAAAATAAAAAACAAAAAACAGAATACATTTCCATTAGTGCCCACGTGGATAAATAGTCCATCAAACATTATGAACAATCAAAATGACAAGGCAGCACAGAAAGAAAGAAAAAAATCTCCAGAGAATAAACTTAAAGTCTTATAATATGAAATGTAAATAATAGAAAATTCAAGGTTATACTTCTGAAAAAAACTCAACGAGATACAAAATAACTCAGATCCACAATTTCAGGAATTGAAAAAAATTAGATCAGCAGAATGAAATTTTTAGCAAGGAGATTGAAACCCTAAAAAAGAACCAAATAGAACTTCTAGAGATGAAGAACACACTGAAAAGAGATGAAGAGTGAAATAGCAAACTTAGGAAAGAGTTGACCAAATGGAGGAAAGAATCAGTGATATTAAAAACAGAAATCTAGAAATAATTCAGAAAGAAGTAGAGAGAAATTGAAGAATAAAACTAATGAAAGAGAAATATAAGAACTAGCTGACCCCATAAGAAAAGGTAACATAAGAATAATGAGTATTCCAGAGGAGAAGAAAAAGAGAAGGGATCAGAGAGTATATTCTGACAAATAGTTGATGAGAATTTTCCAAAGCAAAAGAATGAGCTGGAGCTTCAAATCCAAGAAGCTAACAGAACTCTCAATTATCTCACCCAAAAAAGCTTTCTCTCTTATATTAAAATTATTAAAAATTAATGATGAAGAAAGAATTCTCAAGGCAGCCAGGGAAAAGAAGATGGTGACCTATAAAAGAAAACCCATTAGACTATCTTCGAACTTCTCAGCACAAACCTTACAAGGAAGGAGTGGAACCAAATATTCAAACTATTAAATGAAAGGAATCACCAACCAAGAATAATGTTTCCAGCAAAGCTCTCCTTTAGACAAGAAGGAGATATAAAGAACTTTACAGACACACAAAAATTAAGGGAATTCTCCACTATGAGGCCTGCATTACAGGAAATACTGAAAGAGATCATCCCAACTGAAACCCTAAAATTACAAAAAAATACATAACTATGAGTTAGGCGATTAGCAGGCAGACAGAAACAGAATAGTACAACCCTCATCAAGAGCAAGGTGTTATAAGCTTAAACGATAAAAAAAGAATTGCTATTGCAAGATAGAAATGAACTTTGAGCATACATAGGGAAAAATTTGAGACAACAATAACAGAAAAGAGGAGTAATCGAACATCCAAATTTGCAGACGGAAATGGAGATAAGGCACATGCTGAAGAAAATAGACTACTGTGTATGTGTGTGTGTGTGTATCTCCTTTATATATTCTTAATGGTAACCACACGCCGAAGATCCAGAATTGAGGTACATAACATAAAACAAGAAGGACCAGAGAGAAAAGCCACAAAACTCAACCAAACTAAAATAACAAACAGAAAGGCAAGGGCAAAAAATCAATTGACATACCAAGCTACCAGAAAGCAAAAGATAAAATGGCTATAGGAAAACCTCATATATCAATAATTATCCTAAATGTAAATGTACTGAACTCACCAATGAAAAGGCACAGAGTTGCAGATTGGATCAAAAATCAAAACCCAACCATTTACTGCCTCCAAGAGACACATCTCAGCTCCAAAGACAAATATCTACTCAAAAGCGAAAGGGTGGAAAATGATATTTCAAGCAAAAGACATTCAGTGGTAAGCAGAGTAACAGTACTAATATCAGATGAAAAAGAATTCAAAATAAAAAAGATAAAGAAAAAAATATTGAAGGACGCTTCACAATGATAAAGGGAATCATGAACCAAGAAGACATAACACTTATTAATATCTATGCACCCAATCATGGAGCCCTGAAATATATAAAGCAATTACTAACAGATCTAAAGGAAGAAACAGAACAAAATGCTATCATAGTAAAGGATCTAAACTCCACTGTCAAATATGAACAGATAATTTAAACAGAAAATCAATAAGGAAATAACATCCTTAAATGACATATTAGACCAACTGGACATAACCAACATTTAGAGAGCCTTTCATCCCAAAACAGCTGCTTATACATTCTTCTCTAGTGCACATGGAACATTTTCAAGGATTGACCACATGCTGGTACACAAAACTATCCTTAACAAATATATGAGGATTGAAATCATACCAACCATATTCCCTGATAATAATACTTTGAAGCTAGAAATCAACTGCAAGTAAAAAACAGGAAGAACTACAAATACATGGAGATTAAACAACATGTTACTGAAGAATGACAGGGTCAGAGAAGAAATAAAAAGAGATATCAAGAGATACATAGAAACGAATGACAATGATAGTACAACATATCAAAACTTTTGGGCATGGCAAGAGCAATAATAAGAGGAAAGTTTATATCATTACAGGCCTATCTCAAAAAAACAAGAATGAGCCCAAATAAACAACCTAACACTTCATCTTTAAAAACTAGAAAAAGAAGAAATGATGACTAAAATCAGCAGAAGGAAGGAAATAATCAAAATGAGAAAAGAGTTAAATGAAATTGAGAACAACAACAAAAAAAATAGAAAAAATAAATGCAACGAAGAGCTGTTCTTTGAGGTTAATGAAATTGACAAATCCCTGACTAGACTCACTTAAAGAAAAAAGAGAAAGAACACAAATAAATAAAATCAGGGATGAAAGAGGAGAAGTTACAACAGACACCACTGAAATACAAAGGATCATACAAGAATTCTATGAAAAACTACATAACATAAAATTTAATAACTTAGAAGAAAGAGACAAGTTCTTAGAAGTGTACAAACTTCCTAGCCTGAATCAAGAAGAACTGGAAAATCTAAACAGATCGATCAACTATATGGAAATTGAAACGATCATCAAAAATCCACCAAAAAGTAAAAGCCCAGGACCAGATGGCTTCACCAGTGAATTCCACCAAACATTCAAAGAAAATTTAATATCTATTCTGCCCAAACTCTTCCAAAAAATTGAAGAGGAGGCAATACTTCCTGATTTTATGCAGCCAATATTACCCTGATACCAAAACCTGGTAAAAATAACAAACAAAAAAGAAAACTGCAAACCAATATCTCTCATGAACATAGATGCAAAAATCCTAAATAAGATACTAGCGAACTGAATATAACAACACATTAAAAAGATTATACACCATGATTAAGTGGGCTTTATCACAGAGGCATGGCAAAGGTTTAATATACACAAATCGATTATTGTGATATACCACATTAAAAAAGACAAAGAATAAGAATCACATGATCATATCAATAGATGCAGAAAAAGCCTTTGACAAGACACAGCACCCATTTATGATCAAAAGATTTAATAAAATAGATATAGAAGGAAAGTACCTCAACATAATAAAGTCCACAAACAACAAACTCTCAGATAACATCATAATGGTGAAAAAATAGAAATCTTTCCTTTAAGATCAGAAACAAGACAGGGCTGTACGCTATCACCACTGTTATTCAATAAAACATCGGATGCTCTAGTTGAGTGCAATCAGGCAAGAGAATAAAATAAAAGGCATTTAAATAGGAAATGCAGAAGTCAAATTGTCCCTTTTTGCAGATGACATGATTCTCTATATAAAAAACCTTAAAGACTCCAAAAGAACACTAATAGAAATAATAAACAAATACAGTAAAGTTTCAGGATACAAAATCAATGTTCAAAAATCCATAGCATTCTTATACTCTAACAATGAATTGTCAGAAAATATAATTTAAAAGAATTTCTTTTGCAATTACAGCAAAAAGAATAAAATACCTAGGAATAAACTTAATGAAACTAGTGAAAGACCTATATAATGAAAACTGTAAGACTCTATTAAAATATAGAAGACAGAAAGAAATAGAAAGATATATTGTGTTCTTGAATTGGAAGAATCAACATAGTTAAAATGATCTTATTATTTAAAACATTATACAAATTTTATTGTAATCCTTATCAAAATGCCATTGGTACTTTCTAAAGAAATAGAACAAAAAATTATCAGACTTGTAGGGAAGCACAAAAGACTCCAAATCATGAAAGCTATCCTGAGAACAAAGAACAAGCCTGGAGTTACTCTGCCCGACTTCAAATTATGCTACAAAGCCACAATAATCAAAACGGCATGCTATTGACAGAAAAACAGACACACGGACTTGTGGAACAGAATTAAGAGTCCAGAAGTAAGCCCCTGTTTATATGGGCAAATAATTTTTGACAAAGGAGCCAAAACTTACAACGGAAAAAGGGAAGCCTCTTCAATAAATGGTGTTGGCAAAACTGAAAAGCCACCTGCAAAAGAATGAAACAAGACTATTGTCTATCACCACACACCAAAATTAACTCAAAATGAATTAAGAACCTGAATACAAGACCTGAAACAATAAATTACATAGAAGAAAACATAGGAACTAAATTCAAGGACTTAAAGAGAATTTTATGAATTTGACCTCAAAGGCAAGAGAAGTAAAAACTAAAATAAATGAATGGGACTGTATCACATTAAAAAGCTGATGCACAGCAAAAGAAACCATCAACAAGGTAAAGAAACAACCATCTGAATGGGAAAATATATTTGCAAGCAACGCCTCTGATAAGGGCCTAATATCCAAAATATACAAAGAACTCATATGACTCAATAACAACAAAAAAACAAATGATACAGTTAAAAGACAGGTTGAGGACCTGAACAGACACTTTTCCTAAAAATACACACAAATATCAAATAAAAATATGAAAAGATGTTCAACTTCACTAGCTATTATGAAAATGCAAACTAAAACCACAATGAGATAACATTTCACACTTCTTAGAATGGTTATTATCAACAAGACAACTAGTAACAAGTGTCGGAGAGGATGTGGAGAAAAAGGAAAACTTATACACTGCTGGTGGGACTGAAAATTGGTAAAATCGCTAAGGAAAACAGTATGGAGTTTTCTCAAAAAAACTAAGAATTGATCTACCATATTATCCAGCAATTCTTCTAGTGGATATTTACCCAAAAGACTTAAAAACATTTATCCAAAAAGATATATGCATACCACTGTTCGTAGCAGCATTATTCACGGTGACCAGAACATGGTAGCAACCAAATTGTCCTCCAATAGTTGATTGGATAAAGAATGTGGTACACATATACAATGAAATATTACTCAGCTATAAGAAGAAATTGAAAGACTGCCATTTGCAACATCATGGATGCATCTTGATTTAATGCTACATAGGGATTGTATTAAATCATGCTAAGCAAAATAAGCCAGACAGAAAAAGTAGAAAACTACATGATATCACTTATATGTGGGATATAAATCTAAAAGCAACAAACAAATATGACAAACAAACAGAGACTCATGGACATGAACAGTAAACTAGTGGTTACCAGTGGGTAGCAGTGGGGGGAGGTAGTTGGGGTAAAAGGGGTCAAATATGTGATGACAGAAAGAAATCTAACTATGGGCAGTGAACACACAATGCAACACATATATGACTTATTACTGAAATGTACACTTGAAACTTATTAGATTTGTTAATCAATGTTACCATAATAAACAAACAAATAAACAAATTGTATGGTATTGGCAGAAAAACAGACATGCAGACCAATGGAACAGAACTGAGACCCCAGAGATAAACTTATACATATATGGGCAACTAATTTTCATCAAAGAAGCTAAAAACATACAATGGAGAAAAAAAAGTCTCTTCAATAAATGGTGTTGGGAAAATTAGAAAGCCATGTGCAAAAGAATGAAACTGTACTGTTATCTGACACAATACACAAAAATTAACTCAAAATGGATTAAAGATTTGAACGTAAGACCTGAAACAGTAAAATACATGGAAGAAAAGATAGGCACTAAACTTATGAATCTTGGTCTCAGAGAGATCTTTGTAAACTGAAATCCAAAGAAAAGGGAAATAAAAGCAGAAATAAATGAATGGCATTTCCTCAAACTAAAAAGCTTCTGCACAGCAAAAGAAAACATTAGCAAAGCAAAAAGGCAACCAACTGAATAGGTGGAGATATTTTCAAATACAAATGTTTTAAAAGATTTTATCTACTACAACATAGATTTTTTGGATTAAAGAAATAAGAACATTTTCTTTTTATAGATTTGGATTGATTATAATTCCATACTGCTCTCTGGTGGCCATTGTGTTTCTGTTATATAGTAATGTGAAACCACAAAATATTTCCAGAACCTCAACATTCTCTAGAAAATAATTTTTTACTAAGTTAATTACAGTCTTTTAGGATATTTGTTTTCCAATTAACAAACATTCAAATTTTAACTTTTTAAAATTTCTTTAATTTTTAAGCAGGCTTCTTACTTAAAGGTAATATTTAGTATGTTTTTTTAGAATATCATCTCAAATTATCACTGATGTAAAAAAATAGTAAAATATGTAAAATTAAAAAATCTTTTCTTAAATTACATATATTTTTAAATTCTTTTTTATGTTACATGCTTTAAATTTCTGTTTAATGTATTTTCATGTATAAACAATATTTTATATTTTGTAGAATTATAAGAAATATTCCCAAGATTTACAATACATTTTACTTATCTTTCTCACGGATTGCACCCACCAAAATAGATAGAAATTTAATGCACTTGGTTAAAATTTGAATAATTTAGTAGAAACAACTGAAAAGGAAAGTATTTTAAAGAATGGGCTGCCTGGATTTAAAAATCTTAGGTTAGCTTGCTTTCTGAAAACATGATCTCAGGAAAATATTTATTGTAACTTAGTTTCAGTTTTTTCATCTTCAAATTATATATACATAACATTAACAGAATTGTCCCAAAATGTGTATAATAATATATTCTTTATAGAATAAGACAGTGTACACACAGATCACCTAGACTTTTTCTTGGTATAGAGTAAGTGCTCACTAGTTGTCAGTTTATCTTCCTTCTCTCTGAGCAACAATTCTCATGGTATACCCTCAAATATTGGCACATATTAGGCAATAATTTTAGCAAATAATAGTTGTAAATAAAGATTTTTTTGTATATTTCAGGGCCTGTATCTGGCCCAATTGCTTTTCATATTCAATGCATTAATGGAGTCATAATTGAAATAAAATACAAAATTATGGATTTATATTATCGTCCCTGAAAGTAGTTGACTATAACAATTCATCCTTTTTTATTCTTTACTTAGTGTCCATGGAAACTGGTTTGAAAGGTGAGATTTTTATGTGTTACACAGTTACTTCTATTACTTCTATGTCCTTCACTTAGAAATATGGGAAAGATTCAAGGTTAAGGAACATAGAAAATGAATATCTATATCTATATCATCTATATCTATATCTAAATCTATATTTATCTATCTATCTACATCTATCTATATCATCTATATCTATTTAATAGCCACACTTATTAACCTGATGATATCAGCAAATTACTTTAATGTCTATCCTGTAGAGTTACTCTCATTTTAATTTTTCCACTAAATGATGACTGACTCCACAGGCAGGACACCTAGTGTTTGTCTTCATGGACTCTAACACAAGACCTTGTACATAGGTGAGACTGTAGAAGTTTAATGTGGATAAAGTGCTCTAATTGAACATCATAGGTAATCACTTCCTTTACTTTTATAGTAAAAGAGGTTTTATAGCTTTGATTTATCTCTTGAAACTGCTACTATTAGTACCTATAATGTAATATCTTGGTTAACATCAGTTTACAATGACACACTTGAAGTGCAGGAATAAGGAACTCACAAAGAAATCAGAAACATTCTTATTAGGGCTCTTGGGCATCTAGTTCATGCCTAGGGTATTTATTTAGTCCATACTACATACCAGACATTGAATAGGCACTGGGGATGCAAGGATGAACACAACATTGTTTCTGACACCATGGGAGTCTCCGATCTAGTTATGGAAGGAAATAAGTAAAGCAGAGACAAGTACAATTATGAGCTAAGAATGGAGAGCTCATAGAAGGGATATCTGAGTTGAAACTAAATAGGACACCTGCAATAGCCAAAAGAAAAAAGAGTAGAAGGAATAGACATATGTAATGTTCCAGGTAGAAAATATCACGAGAAATAATCCAAAGATAAGAGAGAGCAGGATAAAATCAAGGAGTTTATGGAATTTGTCTGTATGTCTATAGCATAGATGAAGAGGGAGGATAGTGGATGAAGAGTTCTGAAAAGTTGGCAGAAGTAGGAGCATATAAAGGCCCTTATAAGCATGTTAAGATGCATATGAGCTTCGGCAGAGAGCAAAGGAAAATTTTTAAGCATTTTAAGCATGAGTGACAATCATATGTGAATTTTTGAAAGATTTTTCATTATAGTATTAGAAATAGATTAGAATAGAAGGGCATGGAACTAAGTAGACAAGCTGAAATGTACTTGAACAAACAGTCTTAGTAAGAGCTGACAGTGGCCTGACCTTGAACAGGAGCCATATTAACAGGAAAACGTGTGTGCAGAAAGTAAAAATGAACAGGTTTGGTGACCGAATAGAGAACAAAAAAGAGAAAGAGTCACAGTGAGCCTTCCTACTTGAAAAACCAGGATGATATTCTCAGTGGTATAAGGGTACTGAAGGGGAAACAGGTTTGGGGAAGAATAAAATGTTAAGTTTAGTTTGGATACCGTAAGTTTGAGGAGCATTCATCAAGTTGGATGGATGCATGGATCTCAAAGTCTGAAAGAAACTAGAGTCAACAAGCTGGTTTATAGACAACACCTTGTAGATAGTCTATGAAGGCTTAGGAGGTAGAAATGTTGCTTGGAGGAAATGTTCAAGAGAGAAAAGTGATGGGCACCAATAAGAGAGAGTTAGAGGAGAGGCATCCACAAAGCATTGAAGGTCTCCAGGAAAGTATCACAGAGTAGACATTCAGTAAACATTTGTTTGATTACATAGTTAATCTGAATTTTAACAAAGGGCTTTCTAACATTCTTTTGAACCAATAGAGAAAATTTAAAGATATATATTCATTAGGGTGGACTGCACACAAAAATAATAATTGATGCTGTTGTTTGAGCAGTTAACATATGTTAAACACTTCCTATAAATTTCATACATATTACACTGTGCATCTTATCACAATATGGTGTATTTATTATTTAAATTTCATCCATGAGGATACATATGATCATAAAAGCAATATGGTGTGGTTTCTACTAATATAAGCCCTGAGATCAGAAATATCTGGGTTCTGTTCCTGACTACACTGCTAGTTGATGGCCTTGGACAACTTAAATTCTTTAAGTTTCTCATTTCTTATAATTCACACATATGGTAAGCATCATATTATATTTTTGCTATATTATTTTTATCATTGAGTAATTTACCTAAAGTCACAAAGCTTATCACAAATTAAACTAAGATTTGAATCAAAGGATGAAAAGTTCCAATCATTAAACCCATCCCACTACTCATCTTCTATATCTCAAAAAGATTCTTAAACTATACACACACACACACACACACACACACACACACACACACACACACATATGTAT
>NW_006432491.1:581497-616471 GCF_000325575.1 Pteropus alecto | reverse complement strand
ACTTTGAGAAAATATTATATAAAACATTATTTTTAATAAGGAGCTCATATAAAAATCGATGATCCCTATTAAAGGATGGACAAATGGCATAAACAGGAATTTTATTAGTGAGAATGAGTTTCCAGTAATTTAAGATATAAAAAAAAAGGCTTCAACTTTTCAGGAATACAATAAATAAAAATTTAAACTGGAATATACAATTTTTAATATACTAAAGAATCAGCAACAGTAAAAACAATACTGTTCCACATTGACTGTGGTGTGGCTACATGAATTGGATCATATACTGCTTATGTGAACACAAACTACTTCAATTTTGATATCTAGATTTTGGCAATTTGTTTAATGAGCTATGAAAATGATTATACCCCTTCGCACAATAATTTTATTTTGAGGACTATTTTCTATATATCAAACATATGTATTATAGTATCATTTATGACAGTGAACATTTAGCAACAACAAAATATTCATAAATGAAAGATATTAAAACACATTAGTATCCTTCCATATAATGGACTATTATATAGTTATTTATAGTTGTGATTATGAGGATTATTTAATAACAAAAAATCCTTAGGATATGATTCTAAATTAAAGAGGAGAGCACAACTTTGTATAGACATTATTACTGTAATTTTTATAAAAACTTAAAAATTAATGCAACAAAGGTTCTATTATAGTGCTATTAGCAATATAACTTATTTTCTATTTCTCTCTATTTCCCAGATTTTTTTAAAAATGTCAATCTTTAAAAAAATTAAAATAGCTTATTATTTATAAATATAACAAATATAATAATCAGTAGCTTTTTCCCCTAAGAATCCTTAGTAAAACTATTAGCTTTAGAGGAAAACATAATCAGTGTATTTAGAAACTAATATTTTGGGGAGAGAATGTAAATTAGTGCAGGCATTATGGAAAACAGAATGAAGATTCTTAAAAAATTAAAAACGGAACTACTGTAAGGCCCAGCAATTCCACTTCTAAGTATTTATACAAAAAAGATAAAAATAACAATTTGAAAAGACATATCCACCCCTATGTTTGTTGTAGCACTGTTTACAAAAGCCAAAATATAGAAATAACCTAGTTATCTATCAATAGACAAATGGATAAAGATGTGGTACAGAGATACAATAGAATATTACTCTGCAATAAAATAGAATGAAATTTTGCCACTTGCAACAACATAGATGGACCTAGAGAGTATTATATTAAGTGAAATAAGTCAAACAGAGAAAGACAAATATCATATGATTTAATTTATATGTATAATCCAAAGAACAACAAAAAAATGAACAAACAAAATGAAACAGAGACAAACTCATAGACACAGAGAACAAACTAATAGCTGCCAGAGGGAAGGTAGACGCGGAGTTGGGCTGAAAAGGGGAAAGGGATTAAAAGGTACAAACTTCCGGTTATAAAATGAGTCAAGGGGATATAATATACACAGGGACATAACATAGGGAATAAAGTCAATAACATAACTGTGTATGGAGACCGATGGTTACCAGATTTATTGTGATACTTTATAAGGTATATGAATGTCGAATCACTGTCTTGTACACTTGAAACTAATATATTTATGCCAGTTATAACTAAAAATAAATTTAAAAATAAAAGTAATATGTCATTCATTATACATTTGTCAAAAAAATGAAAATAAAAATAAATAAAAATAAAATAAAAAATAAAGCTAGTATTTAGTCTTTTACAAAGTATCTAATAAATAAACAAAAAACCATGAACCCAGAAAACATGATCTCACTAGGCTGTTCAATATGGAAATCAAATAATTTAGGATTTATTAATACATCACAAGATTAAAACAAAATAAAAGAATAAATAAGCCAAAATGTAAAAGCAAAAATTGTTATTTTTATAATTTTCCTGTTCTTCAGTTATTTTTGAAGGGCAAATTATTTTATATTAAGATAAATTATTTTATCTTAATATATCCTTTTTCAAAGTATATTATTTTATATATGTGGGGAAACCTTTAGTTACAACAGAAGCTGAAATCCACTTGTTAGTTTACTTATTTGTTTGAAAAGCAAAGAGGGAAAAGAAAATGCTAGCAATTTTGTTAAACCTGTTGACTGAAAAATAATATAGACTAAGTGTTTCATCACTAAAAAAATTTATTTGGGAAAAAGGATTGCAACCCAGAGCATACAGACATGGCAAGGCAAGTGCATAATCTGTCCTGCATGCCAAGATGGAAAGGTACTTATATAAGGAAAAAGGCAGTTCATGGAAGGGAAAGTTAGAACCATAGAGCTTACTATGAACAAAGAGTTCTTGTGGTGTTCTTATGATTACACAGAGCATGAGAACTTCCATAAGCTCTAGCCCCTCCCATAGATCCTCCAGACTGATTATGTCTGCTTAACGTTCCAGTTCCTCTTTGTAATGCCTCCCTTTTGATCAAGATTTTTCTCTGAAAACATCATCGATCAACATTCAGGTCTTCCAACTTCATTTAGCCTTTTGTCCCTTGATATCAGGAAGGACCTCTTCCGGGTGTTATCTCTCACATCAGAGAGAAAGTGCATGGACTGGGAACAGCCCATGTCCAAGATCACCAGGCAACAGGTGCAGAGCTTAATGAGAATATTCAAAACAGAATTAGAACAATGTAACAACCTAGTCTATATAACAAGTTTAAACCAGGAGCTGAACCTGTAGATGATGAAACAAAGACGATTATTGTCTTGGATAGGTCAAGTTCTTGCTGACAGATTCAATAACCAGAAACATTCTCCCTTTCACAGTAGCTTAAGAGATGTAAACAAGAGCGCTTTCCTCCCAAAGTAAAGAGAAAAATAAAATAAGAATTCATAGTAAGAAAAGAGTTGCACGGTCCTGATTTAGTCGTTTTAGCAATTCATTTACTTCAGAATTACCTGCTTTAATTGCTTTAATTTTTGACGGCATTAGTTTCAGGTCATTAGACTGTGCACAGTTTCAGTCAGAGTTTGGTGCCTTCTTTAGGTGTGACACATGTATCCAAGAGTCTACTTTTTGGAGTTTAGCAGCACAGAGGTTAGTCAACAGTACCTGGTAAGTGAGTCTGGAGGGAATCTCTTTTGAGGTCTCTTTCCAGTAAACAAAATCTCCAGTTTGTAGTGTATGGATTTTGAGTTTTTCATTTCCTTGGAGAAAAGATTGTTCTACCAAAGCATGATTATTTCAACAGAAGCAGTTAAGCCTTTACAATAGTGAAATATGTCTCCTTTTACAAACTGTGGATCAAAAGAAGCAGGAGCCAAATGCATGGGGCATCTTGTAATTATCTCAAAAGATGAAAACTTATGAATCAGAAAAGGGGTAGACCTTTTAAAGAGATTTAGATTTAAAGGGACTAACAGCAATGCTTTTGGCCAAAATATTTGAAGAGTTTCTACAGATTTTGCCAATTTAATCTTAATAATGTCATTAGCACGTTCAACTATACCTGAAGTTGGAGGATGGTAAACACAATGCAAATGTTATAGAAATGGCCAAATACCAAATAACATAGACTTGTAGCACTTGACCAATAAAATGGGTTTCTTGATCACTGTGTTTAAGAGAAGCTCTCCAAGTAGGAAAAAAAATCTTATCTAACAGGACTTTAGCCACTGTAGAGGCATTAGCTTGTCTACAATGAAAAGCTTCAATCCAATGATAAAACATACATACCATGACTAAAACATATTTATATCCATGAGATGAGGGCAGCTGTGTAAAATCTACCTGTCAAAACTCAAATGGTCCATTAGGCAACTTCAAATATTCAAGGGGAGTGTGAACAGGCTTCCCTGGTTGTACTTTGGACAGATGAGATATTTAAGGTAGATACTTTTTGCAGCCTTGTTAGTATCTCCTCACCAATATCAATTCATGAATGCTGTCATTTTGTCAGTGGAACAATTGTTTAATGCATGTACAGTAGTCGAGAGTGGAAATTTTAGTTTCTGGTAGGACTAGGTTGTTATTTGGTCCAAACTACAGCTGGTTCTTCTTATCAGACCAGCAGTTGTTGAATTTCCAATCACGTTTTTCTGAATCCAATTGTTGGGCTTCTCTAGCTAATTTTTCTAAGTTATCAACTGGAGAAACATTTTCTTGGACAATGACAGAACTTTGACTGCTACTCATTCCTTTAAGGGCAGCATTCTTAGCAGAAATGTCAGCAAGGTGATTTCCTTTAGCTTCCAGGAAGTTAAGTTTATAATGTCCTAGAATCTTAATAATAGTTAAATCAACAAGTTAAGCTATAGCATCCAATAATTCCTGAACATATGGACCATTTTTAATTTTATCTCCATTGGAGGTAATGAAAACACATTCCATAACATTCCAAAGTTATGAACTACTCTAAAGGCATATTTACTGTCAGTATAATGTTGACAGTTTTACCCTTTACTAAAATACAAGCTCAAGTGAGGACATATAATTCAGCCTTCTGGGCTGAAGTAGCCAAAGGCAAACATGTTGCCTTGACGATTTCAAAAGGGGTTCTAATAGCATAACCAATGCAATACCTACTATTTTCAATTTTTAAGTATGAACCATCTGCAAACTATGAGAAATCAGCTTTACCTAGAGATGTCTCCTGCAAATCATCATGAGTTTTGAAGTGACCTGCCAAGCAGTCATGAAGTACTTCATTAGGTTCAGAAGAGAGAAGAGTAGCTGGATTAAGATTATTACAACATAAAAAGAATTATATGAAAAGTGGTTAACAGAAGGATTTCATAGGAAGTAAGGCGACTAACAGAAAGATGTTGAGTATTATGAGAATTCAAAAGAGCTTCTACTGCATGAGGTACAAAGATGGTAAAAAGGGGTCCTATAACAATTTCCTCTGTGGCCTTAACCACGAGGACAGTAACAGCAATGTCTCTAAGGCAAGGGAGGTATCCCCAAGTCACAGGGTCCATTTGCTGACTATAGTATTTTATGGGGGTCTATGTTGCGTTTCCTTCCTTTTCATGCATAAGAAGGAAAAGAGAACCTATTATATAGGATGTCCAAGAGTGAATGTGTTTATTTAACTATTCTTTAAGTCTTTAAAGGCTATGGCATCCTGCTCATCCCATAAAATTAGATCATTCTTTAGTAAGACATATCAATATTTTGCCATAAGAGAGATTTGGAATTCAAATTTGTCAGTAGTTGACTAGCCCAAGAAAATCTTGCAACTGGCATGGGTTTGGGATCTTGGAAAATTTAGGACACCATCAAGCTTGTCTGGATCCAGATGTAGTCCTTGTTCCGATATCAGAAACCCCAAATATCAAGTTTGAGTTGGGACAATTTGTAATTTTTCTTTAGGGCCAAATGTTCTAACAGGTGGATACTACCTTCCTGTGAAAAGACCCTTTAAGGCCAAATGTTCTAACAGGTGGATACTACCTTCCTGTGAAAAGACCCTTTAAGGCCAAATGTTCTAACAGGTGGATACTATCTTCCTGTGAAAAGACCTGATGAAGAGAAAAGGAATAAGTCATTCATATATTTCAATAAGGTGGAACTTTTAGGGAAAATTACACCATCCAAATCAGTCTTCGGAATTTGTGAAAAATAAGGACTTTCAGTAAAACCTTGAGGCATTACTGTCCAGGTCAATTGTTTTCCTTCCCAAGTGAAAGCAAAATGGTATTTGCTAGCTTCATCCCTGTGATACTAAAAAATACACTGCATAAATCAATTACCGTAAGAATTGACTTCCAGATGGGACAGATGCTAGCAGCATACAAGGGTTAGGAACAACAGGATATAGAGAAATAACAATGTGGTTTATTGCTCAAAAGTCCTGGACAGACCTTCACTCTCTTCCATTTTGCTTTTTGACAAGTACAGTAGGAGTGTTACTGGGACTAGAGCAAGGAATAATAAGGCCCTGAATTATGTAATTATGAGCTTTATACCTTGAAGGAACTCTTTACTTATAGGATATTATTTAACTCTGGGAAGAAGGATGAAAGATCAGTTAGAATCTTAATAAGAGGTACACTGTGGATTCTGCCAATATCAGTTAAAGATTTTGTGCATAAAGAAGATAGCAGTTGGTCCAATAGGGACAATTGATCAGTGCTCTCAGACTCAGCTACTGTACTGTCAAAACTAGAACAAATAAAAGATGTTGAAAGATCATTTAATTCACTTAATTGGCCATTCTGATAGTTACCATCAAACTCTAACATTATTTCTCCCTTTTGGAAAAAGGCTATTCTGGCATGATACTTCTTTAAGAAGTCTTGGCCCAGTAAGTGGGTAGGGGAAAAGAACGAAGAAGAAAATGATGTGTATCTCTTAAAGGGCCTAAGCAGAAAGGAATAGTTTCAAAGATGTGAACCTGTTGAAGTTTATTTGAAATCCTCACTGTTTGAACTGTTTTATTACTCTGAGACAGGGGCTATTTTATGACAGTGGGGTTGAGCACTGAATGTAGCACCAGGGTTAATAAGAATAGAAGTAGTTTTCTTACCAATTTGAAGAGAAGTTTCTCTGAGCCAATGAAAAGAGAGGTATGGAAAAATCCCCTGTAGGACCTTGGAGCCCCATCATTGGGTGTTAGGAGGGCCTTGAAAAGGCTGACTAGAAAGCTAAGAGCATCTGAAACACTTAAATTTAAGGCAACCCCTTTTCCAGTGTCCTGGCTCTTTGCAATAATGGCAAAAGTTTGGAGTTGTTTGGTTTTTAATAGGGCCTCTTATTTGCCAAGACTGAAAATTAAAAATCATGGCACTTTTACTTCTAGGTGGCTCCTCTAGAGTGATTCATTGGCCAAATTAACCAAATCTAGGGTGACCATGGTCTCCAATTCCATTTTGGTTCTCCTAACCAGGAGATAAAAATCTCTGTTCAGTCCATTAACAAACAAAGAATTAAAAGTTACTCTAGTGGAATCAACATTTGAAGGAATTCCAGAATTTTCCTTAAAGATGATCTAAAGTCTATCATAATAGTCATGAACAGATTCATCAGACTTTTGTGAGCAAGTCTAAATTTTGCTTTAATAAACAGGCTTTGGAAAAGCTTAGGAATTAATTGCTTAGTGTCGTTTTTGATCAAGTTCTCTAGTTTCTTTACAAAAATTAGAAGTTTGTTTTTCTTTTTTTGTGTGTTTATTGGGGTAACATTGGTTAATACAATTATATAATTTTCAAGTGTACATTATAATTTGACATCTATATATTCTATTATATGATTACCACCCAGAGTCCAGTTTCCTTCAGCTACCATATATTTGATCCTCTTTACCCACTTCGGCCTCTCCTAATCAACTTCTTGTTGTATTTATTTTTTCTATTGCTTTTTTGTTTTCTATTTCATTTATTTCTGCTCTAATTTTGATTATTTCTTTTCTTCTGCTGGCTTTAGGTTTCATTTGTTCTTCCTTTTCTAGTTTTTTAAGATGAAGCATTAGGCTGTTTATTCGGGCCCGTTCTTGTTTTTGGAGATAGGCTTGTAATGGCATAAACTTTCCTCTTATGACAGCTTTTGCTGTGTCCCAAAAGTTTTGATATGTTGTACTATCATTATCATTCATTTCTATGTATCTCTTGATATCTCTTTTTATTTCTTCCCTGACCCAGTTATTCTTCAGTAGTATGTTGTTTAATATCCATATATTTGTGGTTCTTCCAGCTTTCTTTCTACAGTTGATCTCTAGTTTCAAAGCATTATGTTCAAAGAATATAGTTGATGTGATTTTAACCCTCTAATTTTTATTGATGCTATCTCTGTGTCTCAGTATGTGGTTGATTCTTGAGAATGTTCCATGTGCACTAGAGAAGAATGTATAAGCAGCTATTTTGGGATGAAAGGCTCTCTAAATGTCAATTATGTCCAGTTGGTCTAATATATCATCTACGGATGTTATTTCCTTATTGGTTTTCTGTTTGGATGATCTGTCCATATCTGACAGTGGGATATTTAGGTACCCTAAATATTGGGGACCTATGATAGTGTTTTTGTCTGTTTCTCCCCTTAGTTCTGTTAGTAATTGCTTTACATATTTTGGGGCTCCCTGATTGGGAACATAGATATCAATAAGTGTTATGTCTTCTTGGTGCACGATTCCCTTTATCATTATGAAGTGTACCTCAGTATCTTTCTTTACCTTTTTTATTTTGAAGTCTATTTCGTCCGATAATAGTACCGTTACTCCCGCTTTTTTCCGAATGCCATTTGCTTGAAATATCATTTTCCACCCTTTCACTTTGAGTCTATATTTGTCTTTGGAGCTGAGTTGTGTCTCCTGGAGGCAGCTTATGGTTAGGTTTTGTTTTGTGATCCAGTCTGCAACTCTGTGCCTTTTTATTGGTGGGTTCAGTCCATTTACATTTAGGGTGATTATTGAAATATGAGGTCTTCTTATAGCTGGTGTGTGGTTACCATTACAAATATGAAAAGGATAGTTATATTTATATTTATACTGTATCCATTTTTTTCCTGTGTCTGCCTTATCTCCTTTCCCCTTTGTGAATTTGGATCTTTGAATCCTCCCCATTTCAGTCATCGTTATCTCAATTTGTCCCTATGTATGCTGAACGTTCATTACTATCTTGCTATAGCAATTCTCTACTTATTATTTAAGCTTATAATGCCCTGTTCTTAGTAAGGATTACAGTCCTCTACTTCTATTTGACTGGTAGTCACTTTACTTCTAATTAGATATTTTTTTTGTTTTGTTTTGTTATTTTGTTTTAGACGAGCTGACATCTTTCAGAATTTCCTGTAGTGCATGCCTCGTAGTGGAGAATTCCCTCAATTTTTGTATGTCAGAAGGTCTTAATTTCTCCTTCATATCTAAAGAAGAGCTTAGCTGTATACATTATTTTAGGCTGATAGTTCCTTTCACTTAATAGTTTAAATATTTGATCCCATTACTTTCAAGCCTGTAAGATTCACGCTGAGAAATCTGAGAATAATCTAATGGGTTTACCTTTATAAGTTACCACATTTTTCTCCCTGCCTGCCTTGGTAATTCTGTGTTTGTCATTGATTTTTGATAGTTTTAATACAATGTGTCTTGCTCAAGGCCTTTTTGGGTTGAGATAATTGGGTGTTCTGTTGGCTTCTTGAATTCTAAGCTCCAGCTCATTCTTTAGATTTGGGAAATTCTCGTCCACTATTTGTCTGAAAATACTTTCTAGTCCCTGCTCCTTTTCCTCGCCTTTGTTAATGCCCATTATTCTTATGTTTCCTCTCCTGCTGGTATCAGCTAGTTTTTGTATTTCTCTTTCATTATTTTTTTTATTTTTCGATTTCTCTCTTCTTCCTTCTGATTTATTTCTAGATTTCTGTCTTCGATATCACTGATCCTTTCCTTCATTTGGTGGACTCTATTTCCCAAGCTTATTATTTTATTTTTCATCTCTTGCAGTGTATCTTCATCTCCAGAAGTTCTATTTAGTTCCTTTTGAGGGTTTCAACATTCTTGCTTTGCTCACCTATTTGTTTTTCGAATTCCTGAAATTGTTGATTTGAGTTGCTTTGGATCTCATTGAGTTTTTTCAAAAGTACTATCCTGAATTCTCTGCCATTTAAGTTCTATATTTCTATGTCTACAAGCTTATTTTCTGGAGATTTTTCTCTTTTTCTGAGATGCCTTGTCACCTTAGTTGTTCATGGTGTTTAATGGACTATTTCTCTACCTGGGCATTAGTGGAAGTGTATTCTGTTTTTTTTGTTTGTTTGTTTTGTTTTTTTTTTCAGAAAGAAGATTTATTAATAAAGTTCTTTCTTTAGCCTGCTGCAAAGAAGGTGCTTTTCTTTTAGTTTCCAATAGGTGGCATCTAAGCCGTTTGAATCCCTGCTTTATATTAAACTTAAATGTCTTTTTTTATTTTTTGGTAGATATTTAATCACACTTGCTACTCTCAGGTTCAGTTCCTGTCAGTGTTAGCAACAGTTTCGGTAATGTTCGCCCAGATTCCCCTGGGGATCCTCGGTTATCAGTCCTGGAGGGTATGTGCGGAGGGGCCCTCTGGATTGAGCGTTGAGGGCTGCAGCTCAGCTTCGGTTTTGCAACTGGCGCCGGTAAAAATAAACTATTGTTTCTCTCTGGTCCTGTCCCGCTTCTCTGTTTTCTGCCCTGATGACTTGGCCCTGCTGCCAGCTGCTAGAAGTTCCGGCACTTCCAGGCAGGCTGATCAGGGAAGTCGCCGCCCTTCTCCCCTTCCCTTCCTCCGGCAATGAGCTCTGGCGACTGCGAGAGACAGCGTCTTTATTTCTCCCAGTCAACCACCCGACTCTTCGTGTTCTGACCTGTGCTAGCTCTTATGCGCAGATCCCATGCTCAGATGTGCTGGTGTGCAGTTTGGGTGTTTTTTGTTGAGTTTTAGATATTCATCTTATTGTTATTTCAAGGGAAGAGATCTGAGGAAGTTTCTCACTCCTCCATGTTTCCCCACCAACCTGAGAAGTTTCCTTTTCTAAGTTGCAATCCTCATCCAGCACTGAGCCTAGTCTTTACCAACTAATATATAAAATAGCTCATAGAAATCAGAAAACCCAGTTTGATAGGCCTGAATAATATTAATATTAATAAAAATATTCCTCCGCAAATTTGTGAGGATCCTCAATTACTTTAGGAAATTCCTTTACAATGGCTCATAGCTCAGCTTTAGTCTAGGGAACACATGAAACTTTGGGTCTTTTAGAATCCCCAGAGAGTTTAATTTTAAATGGAAAAGTGCTGATAGGTTCAGAGGGAAAAAAAAATAGGAGAGGATTCAAAAGAAAATGGCACCAGAGGTAAAGAAAGTGATAATGGAAGGAAAGATGGCATTGAAGTTGGAGCTTGAGGCAAAGGGGTTGGGCAAGAAGCACTTACCCAAGCTGGAGAAGGAGCCTGCGGCAAAGTCTTCATAGAAGAATAAGGTGGACACAAAGACAGTTCCTGAGATAACAGAGTAGAGGAAGAAGGGCAAGAGAACTCCGCAGGGGAAGAACACGTAGCTTTGTTATCAGTGCTTATATGGTTGTGTTGTGTGAGTCAGGGGCTGGGTCCTTGGATGGCCCACAGAAGATTTGCATGGAGGGCCAATGCTCAGAGAAGAAAGACAGAGCAGACAAAATGTAGCGAACAGAAGCAATTTCATTAAGTAAAGCAAGCAAAGTAAAGTACACTTGGCAGAAGTCCAAGCAAACAGTTCAGTAGAAAATCAAATGCACTGAGAAACTGAGGCCCAGAATTTATGTGAGTCATAGAGATTTTTTGTTCCCCTTCTGCCTCTCCTACCTTGAAAGGCATGAATTCCTAGCTTCTTCCTCTGAACTCACTTCTGACCTAGATATGCACAGTATGTACCTATAGTTGGGAAGCCTGTGCCACAGGGATTTTGAAGGTAAGAGTATGCTCACTTATCTAATTTTGCCCATGCCAGTCGAGCACCCCCAGAGTAAAGTCATATAAAGGTCGTTTGTGATTAATTGACCATGGAGGAGTGAGGAAGGCATCAGGCGCTGTTAAATATCTTGCCTGCCTATGTAGTTTGGATATATGTTTAACCACGATAGCCTATTGTGTATATTCTTCAGCTGAGCAGTCTTGGGGCCATGTTAACTCTTTATTGTCCCTCTCCCTCTGGCTATATGTATCTACCTACCTACCCTGTCAGCTTGAAGTGTCATTTCTCGCTTTTTAAATTTTCAGTAGCCTTTGTTGATTATAAAACTTTATTTCACGAAGAGGCAACTTCAGATTCTTGGTCTCATTTGGAAGCTTCAAAATGCCCTTCAAAATAGGCATTCCATTCAGTTTTACCAATTTTACCAGTATTATTGGCCAATTCAGTTTTAAGAAAATGAAGTTTGGGAATCTCAAAATTTCCCAAGAGTGGCCACTGAATTTCTGAATTACTTTTAATTAGATCTGTCCATTTGGTTAAATATATACATGAAAATTGTCCACAGCTTTTAACCATGTACTCGGCCAATGGCCCTTGTGGAGGAGGGATGGTCTTAAAATATTTAAATAGCAGAGACTTTTTTAAATAGCCGTGCCAATTTTCAGAGACTTTACTCTAGAAAAAGGTCCCAAGACAATTTACAACCTTCATATCAAACACCAACCAGCCTCATTCTAAAGTAGTCTGACCACAGAAGACCAGTCCAAAGGCTAAAAGCCAGTTGTAGGAAAATAATTGACCCTTGGAGAGTTCAGTCATAGGTTGAGCTAAGTGGCACTTCTCTCAATGAGACGATAGTCTAATACTGAGCCAAACAGACTAATTTCAGTAGAAATAACCTCTGTTCCCAGAGGAATCTTAGGTGAAAGCTAGTTTAATCTCAAAGAACATGCTTCCAGAGAAATCAGGCCAGCATGGCAAATCAAGTACTCACAGTCAACAGACAGACAAGCAAGGAAGATCTTTTTCACACACACACACACACACACACACCCTCTAAACAATTCCTGAATAAAGCTTGGAAAGCTTCAAAACACACACAAAAAACGGAAGCTCAATTCCAGGAGAAGACTTACCTTAAGCTTCCAAATCAGAGAGGAAACAATGAGCCCAAGCAGCTCTATCTGAGACACCAACATTCAGTTGCTCATCTACCCTGAAGCTGTCAATGTTGTTCTCCGGAATCCTGGATGAGCCTCCAAAATGTCAACTAAAAAATTAGGTAGGTGTTTCATCACCAAAAATACTTATTTGGGAAAAAAGAAAGGATTGCCTCTCAGAGCATGCAGACATGGCAAGCCACATGTACACTGTGACCTGCATGCCAAGATAGAGGGGTATTTATATAAGGGAAAAATAAGTTAATGGAAGGGGAAATTAGAACCATAGAGCTTTATTAAACACACAGAGTTCTCATGTAGGGTTCTCATGTGTAAGGTTCTCATGATTACACAGAGCTCTAAGACTTCCATAAGTCCTAGCTCCTCCCATAGACCTTCCTGACTGATTATGTTTGCTTAAAGTTCTAGTTTATCATTATCAACCCCTACCATGCATTTAACTGATAAACTAAAAATAAATTAGAGAAGAGTTGAGGGAGTTCTTGGATGAAAATGTTAAGCAACTGCTCATACAAAACCTTACCCATTCCTGAACACTAGCCTCCAAGTCATTGAAATTTAAATGTGAAGTTCAGCAAAATTACATATGACTACTTCTCAAGTCTTTGTTTCTCAGCAAATGTTTAATATGTGAGAATCAGTGTTCTACTGAAAAAATTTAACACACATACAAATTTGTCTTTGTCTTTAGTAAAAATAGATGAAGTGAGTTGTGATAAAATTTCCTGGGCTCTATTTTTAGATAAAATAGAGCTTTTGGGGAGACAGTTTGCACAAAATAACCCGAGAGAAAAACCAGAAAGAAGTATTCACATAAAATGAAGAGAAAATGAATCTCTCAACTTCCAAAAGACAACATAAGGAATTCTACAGATGATCTCCTGAATGAAATAAAATTATAGGGAAAAAAAAAACATTCAACAAAAGAAAAAAAATTTATTCAATCTAAATCTACTAAATCTTAGTAAGAACAGTAAGAGAACACAGCATTATGTATGTACATACATGGCTTCTGTAAAAATATGGGACCACAGAATAAACTGGGCAGTTAAGACTTATATGCCACCTTGAGCTAAGAAGAAAAAGAGGTTAGTGACCTGGAACTTCAAAAGGCAGGAAGGCAATTCACATGCAGATAGCAAAGCAAATGTTTGGTAAATAAATATTTGGTAGACCATGTTTAACAATGGGACACAGAGAGGACTTTGATTAAATAGGCCTTGTTAAGTTTCTTCCCACACATACTAGTTCATATTAATTCGTGGTATCTATGATGATATCACCCTTCCTCGAGTGGGTAGTCTATCTAAATTATTTTAGGCAGTTAGGGGGAAGGTCAAAGGTTTTCCTGAGTCATTTGTTTCTTAAAAGTAACCATATTTTGGGATGATAAACTCTGCTCCCCCCAATGCAGTTGGAAGACTGTAAACCATCTCTGTTGTATTCCTACCAAAAATGTTAATTTGAATCATCAGATAAACCCAGATTTTGGAACATTTTACAAACATTAAAAATATGTCAGTGCATAGATGCCACAGGCACTGTTAAAATATCAAGACGGAATGAGGTGTTTTAAAGCAATGATCAATTAAAATGTTAGAATTAAACAAATCTTCCCAAATAAACAAATGTCTCAGGGAAATAAGACTAATTGTATGGCTCAGCTTTCAAAGCCAGAATTAAAATTGAGAAAGGGAAAGACATGAGACTAGAAAACAGAGAAATATAGCAAATTTAAAGAACATGTCTAGAAAATAACTATAGATGTAATTATTAATGTATAGAGTTAATTGGAATCAAATATATTGTAAGCTACTCAAGTCTTTGAGAGTTTTACTGCCTAAAGAAACCATCCTGCCTAAAGAAACCAGGATAAAAAGAAAATGTGACTATATAAGAAATGAAAGAAGTTTTGGTTCCTAACCTTCGATGGAAAAAAAAAAAACTGGGCCTAGAAAATTGTTTGGTCCCCAAGGAGAAAATATGTTCCAATGTCTATTTCAGATACAGCCAAAGAGAATCATGAAAAAGGAAGAACTGCTCATAGTAAGGTCAGAGATCATGGAGGTCAAGGCACTTCAGGAAGAAAAATTAAAGTCCAGACAAGAAACAATCCTACCCGCTGCGTGGAGGCAGTTTTCAAAATGTCTGTCCCATGAACATTTAGAACTGCATTTGCCTAATGACAACAGCGTGTTCTTCATTTTTCCTTTTTTCAAATGAGATGAATGTTTATTTTTATTTTTATCTGCCCCATTCTACCCTTATATACAAATATTTAAAGGGGCAGTTAATTGGTCTTCGGACCAAGAGAAAGGTCATGTTCCAACCTGAACCTAAAGGCTTTTAGCCACTGTCTAGACAACCTTAACTTTGATGTAATACATGTCAGGACAGAATTCTTGGGCTATCCCTTGGGAAGAGGTGAGAATATTTTGCCTTTAGGGTAATATGAGCTGAATATGTGGTAATGGAACAGAGTTAGTATAATTGGTGCTATTTGCCAAATACATTTTGCTTTCAGTTTTCCAGGGAGATGATAGGATTGGATTTTCTGCCCTTTTTTGTTTGGGTGGGATTATGCGACTAGTTCTGTGGCCAAATGGTTATGGGGAGCATTGATGTGTGTCACTTACAGACCAGAACATTTAATTAATCATGCAAATCCCATGGAGCTCTCATTCACCTTTCTCTCTAACGTGCAACTGGGACCTTGAAATATAAGGAGTAGAGACGCTCCCTTACCCCATGACCTCCGGATGTTTCCTCAAAATAGGCACTTAATATAAGCAAGAAGTAAACCTCTGTGTTTAAGGTACTGACATTTAGTATGTATGTGTGTGTGTGTATGTATATATTTTCTATATCTAGAAATATATATATATATTTCTTACAACAGTGTGATCTAGGCTATTCTGAATGATGTATAATTCCTCTGTGTCCAAGGACATTTAGTTGAGTAGCAAGATAAAAATGCCCTGAATAGATGTTGTATGAGACAGGCTAGATTTTACCCCAAACGTTCAAATGAAGATACTTAAAAGTAGGGACTACTCCTAGAGATTTGCACAGAGTAAAGGACCAAACAAGAGATGATGAGGCATACAAAGACTAGCTAGAACAAGAAGTTGTCACTACCTTTGGAGTTGAGGGGGCAAGAGGGGAAAATAGAGATTCTGAAACTAGGTAGGAATTTGAGCTCCAGAGGAAGAGCTGCTCTAGAACTCTCATAGCAGGAGGCATGATTGTGAAACAAGGAAGAAGAGCAGAAGAAACACCTGCATTTCTTTCCCTTCTGCTCTCTTATCTACTGTCTTCTAGCTGGCCAGCCAAGAGTCTGGGAAATGCATTCTACATAGGCTGCGTTGTAGGATTCCTAGAATAGAGAAAAGATCTTCAGTGAGGAGTGGATACAGTTTGGTCAGAATGACATTGTGGGACTCTGATCAAAAATTTTTAAAATATTATGTGGGGTGCTTTTAGAAAAGACATTAAATCCTGTTGAAACAAATCTTGAAATAATTTTATGAATTTTTATGCTCATGTAGCACTTGTATAGAGTAGTAGCTTTATCTTTGTGAAATAATTCCTAACAATTATTAAATATGTAAATATAATTGTTTAATTATCGATTGTTGTGCCATATGTCTAAACTAATTTAAAAAGATAATTTAAGCATATTTCCAGATTACTGATTCTTGAGAATGCTAAATTATTTTTAAAATAAATAATTTATTTTTTAAATTATATTTCCTAAGCTGTACAAATCGAAGAAAATGAAAATCTAAGTATTTGCAGTCAATGCATTTAGAGACAAAATGCCTCCCTTAACTTATTTTACATGTTCACTTGCCAATTAATTACACATCAGCCTTGGACAGTAGCATTATCAGTGCTTACGCTGAACTAGCATCATTTTAATAGCTAGCAAGGTAATTTCACTTTTTTTTTTACATTGAAAAGTTGCATAAACTTTTTGACCACACGTGAAAATGACATACCAGGAGTCAAAATGTTAAAATGAATTGTATTGTCATACATACCAATACAGACACGCTGCTACTAAAAATAGTTGCAACTGAAGTATGCTAATTAGTGTAGAATGTTATATATGTCTTAAGAATTGCTGTTTAAACAAGTAACAAAACAATGTATTATTTGTAAACTGTTTCTGCATAGTTATAAAATATATTATCTATGATATGGAACAGTACTTGGAGTTTCACCTGATGCTTGGTTCCTACAGAAGTTACATAGTCATGAATAGGTCGTTACTCCCTTTCCAAATAAGGAGTGAATGAGCCAGAGTGAGTGATTTCCTGTGTGTTCTTTGTTCTTCTTATTGTTTCTTTTATGTTAATACTGATAAAGTATTAAAAGCACATTTCAGCAGTGGCGTTCTAATAAATTTTCTTCAGGCCATGGCCCTGGTTTTAGGTGACCTAAGTGCATTGATCCTGCTGCAGGAAGTAGCTGTGTTGTTTGTAACTTCATTTCCTTGAAACTTTTATCAATTTGACTCTGTCATCATTACATTTTTCAAATACCAATAGAGAGAGCAAAACATATCAACATTTATGGTATACAGCTGAAGCACTGCTTAGTGTTCCTAATCTAACTTTAAATGCCTATATTAGAAAAGAAGAATAATCTCAAATCAATATCCAAACTGTCTCCTTTAGTATACTGATGAATAGCTAAATAAATGATTATACCCTTACAGTAAAATATTAATTGACAATAAAAGGGAATGAAGTACTAATATATGCTACAAGATTAATAAATCTTAAAAACATTTCTATAAAGTGACAGAAGCCAGATATAAGAGACAATATATATGATTCCATTTAAATGAAATGTCCATGAAAGAAAATTTTCAGAGGCAGAAAGTAGATTAGTGGTTGCCTGGGAGTAGGGGTACAGAGATTACCTGCACACAATCATGAGAGATTTTATTGGGGGTATAGAAATGCTCTAAAACTGATTTATGGTGATAGTTGCAGCACTGGTAAAGTTGCTAAAAATCATTGAATTGTACATTTTAAATGAATGAATATTATGAAATGTAAATATAACTCAATAAAGCTATTTTAAAAACCAAAAGCTACATACATTTAGGAGAAAATTAGTAATATCCATAGCCTCCTTTCTAGGTATCTCCATCCAAAATATTTTTCTAAAAACATGCCATCAATGATTAGTTTACAGCCATTTCCTTCAGTACTTTATAATGGGTAAGAGTATATTAAAAAAAAAATCAATTAGTGAAGCCACTGACTTAATAAAAGAAAGAGAAAAAACATGTAATGGTACAAACTCAAATCCATCCAAATGTTTTCTTAATAGATTCTACTGTAATTCTTTGTACAAAATAATAAATAACAAGAGAATCAAAATCTTTAAGTCATTTTTTTATTCTTCTATTATTTTATATGGTTGCATAAGAAATGTGCTTAGACCCAACCTCTCAGTTCCTCAATGTCCTATGGGGCGGCTACTTAGCTCAGAACTGTTCTACCTCCAAAATCACTAACTGAAACATCCCACTTTCTGAATACAATCCTCTGTCCTGTAAATTTGTTCACTCTTATGACACCCTAAATCTGTTCTTAAATCTTAAAAGACTCTAATTTATTGAGTCCCCTGAGTTCTCTCTTCTAAAAGCTTCTCATTTCTTTATTCTTCTCTTTATTTAACTGAATTGCTGCAATTCATTTTTTTAATAATATATCTGCTGTACTAGTTAAGATTAGGTTTAGCTTGATATATTAAAAATAAAAATATTGCAATAAATGTTTATTTTGTCTGACTAGTTAAAAAAAAAAGAATGTTAAGTTACTGAGAGATAAACTGTCAATATAGAATTCCAGGTACAACACAAATGCCATTAAAAAAAAGTAGGTGAATTTCATCAAGAAAATAATAGAATATCTAAGAATAAATTTAACCAAGAAGGTTAAAATTCTGTATACTGAAAACTATGACACTTATGAAAGAAATTGAAGACATAAATACATGGAAAGATATTCCATATTCCATGATCTTGAATTGGGAGAATTAATATTGCTAAAATGTCTATACTTCACAGATTCAATAAAATTCCTATCAGAAATCTAATGGTATTTTAAACAGAAATGGAATAAACAATTCTAAAATTTGTATGGAATCACAAAAGACCCCAAATAGTCAATCCTGAGAAAGAAGAGCAAAGTTGGAGGCATCACACTCCGTGATTTCAAACTATATTCTGAAGCTATAGTAATCAAGACAATATGGTATTGGCATAAAAACAGACAGATAAATCAATGGAACAGAATAGAGACCCCAGAAATAAACCCATGCATATGAAGTCAATTAATTTACAACAAAAGAGCTGAGAATATACAATGGGGAAAGAACAGTAAATGGTGCTGGGAAAGTTAGACAGCCACATGCAAAAGAATGCTGCACCAAAATAAATGGAGAGTGTACGTTGGTGATACAGTGGTGAGCATAGCTCGTAGAAATGAAAGGAAACAGAGGCAAACACAATTATAAGTGAAGATGTCAATACTTCTCTTACAGTAATTAATAGAAAAATAGCAGAAATTCAATAAGGATATATAGGTCTGAACAATAAAATCAAGTCACTTAACTTAATTGCCATTTATAGAATATTCTAGCCAACAAAAGATTATAATTTTTTTTCAAATGAATGTGTAGCCTTCACCAAAAAATAAAACAAAACAAAACAAAAACAACAAAAAACCACACAAGGGAAACATTTAGATGATTCAAATATGACCATCAAGGACTAAATTAGAAATTAAAAATCTCAAATATTTGTAAAATAAACAACACGAGAATAAATAAAGGGTTACAGAAGAATCACGAGGAAAATTAGAAATCTTCTGAGCTGAATGATAATGAATATATTTCCAATAAAAAAAATATAAGATGCAGCTACAACAGTGCTGAAAGGTAAATGTAAAGCATTAGGTGCTTATATTAAAAGAGAAGGAAGATTTTAAATCAATAATATAAGCTTTTAATTTTAGAAACTAGAAAAAGCAACAAATTTCACAGAAAAATAAAAGAAATAATTATATTCTTTATAAATTAGGGTGAAATAATGACTTTTTCAGACAAAAATAATAGTTTTATAATACTAAGAGCTTTACAAAATGATCTTAAAGAATGCTCTTAAGAACAAGAAAAAAGTGATTTTATGAGAAAAGGCTAAGATGCAAGAAAAAATAGCGAACAAAATAAGAGAGTAAATATACAAGCGGACACTGACTGGACCATATATTTTTTAGAACTCTAACCCACATTCTCTGCAATAATCTTTCCTAGAAACCAAACAACAACCTCTGCAGAAATTGGCCCAGAACCAGTTTGTCTACAATGTACTCTTCATCCCTACTTTCAACTCAGGACCAAGTAAAGAAAGTCTAATTTTCTGTCCAAATCAATTACATATGGCATTCTGCTTCTGGTTAGCTCACTTTCAGTTTCCTTATGCCAACAATTCCAGCCAGCCAGAGAAATGGAAAGTGAAGCTTTCCCTTTTTTTATTATAAAACTTTCCCAGTCACCTGCCTGCTTTAGATCTGCCAAATCCAAGTGATAGTGGTTGACTCCCTTTCTACAGCCGACTCTGAATCAACAGGCGTGGTCTAGTCTCATTTGGGTGATCTTCATTATTATCACAAAAGTAATGGTAAATATTTGGATAAATACAAATAAGAATTAATTTCATAAAACTACATTAATAATTGTGTCAAATTTTTAGGGTGAAAATAAATAAGAGAAGACCTAAATAGGAATATGTAACACATTCACAGATCAGAAGTCATAATATAGTAAAGATGTCGATTTTTTCCAAATTAATATATAAGTTTAATGTAATTTCTTTTAAAATCCCAGCAAGGTTTTTGATAGACACAGAACAGAACAACTTTTCCAAAATTTATGTAGAAAGGTCCTAGAATGGCTCAAACAATCTTGAAGAATAAAGTGGAAAGAGTAACTCTACCTGCTATTAAATCTTACTATATAAGATTACCACAGAAATCTTACTACAGAAATCAAGACTGTAGCTAAGTTTCTAATTTATAGTTATAAAATAAACCAAAATAATTAAAACTTTAAATTCAACATTTAAAATTGGAGGAGAGGGAATAAGGAAAGTAACCTCCTTCCTTTCAGTTCCACCTTTCATGATGGGGAGCCAATAGATACTGCTTAACATTGATAAATCAAGGAATATTATTTGAAATCATGGAGAGAACTTCCAACCAATAATATAGAGCGGGGTCCCCAACTTCCGGGCCCTGAACAGGAATCAGTCTGTGGCCTGTTAGGAACTGGGCTACAATGCAGGAAGTGAGTGGTGGGCGAGTGAGCGAAGCTTCGTCTGTATTTGCAGCTGCTACCCAGCACTAGCATCACTGCCTCAGCTCCACCTCAGATCATCAGGCATTAGATGCTCTCAGAAGTGCCAAAACGTTGGGGACCACTGATATAGAGAAATAATGAACACTAATGCTTCCAAAGAATGGGACAAGGGAGGTAGAGTAAGGATGTAGAGTTTTACTTTTTATTTTTTATTAAGCTAGACTGCTCGAAAAGTGGTTTATTTCTAAATATGAGGTTTTTTTTTTATTTTTAATGAAATAACACACGTATTTACATGCAAAATTTCTTCCTATATCTTCCCATTTATTTTCCAATAAGACATCTTTAATGGGGCAAACAATAATCTGCTAGACTCAGACTCTCATTCTCAGACTCGTTTTATCACATTTTTCCTCTGTTTCCTTCAGTACTAACACAAAGGTTTCTAGATGTTCACCGGGTAACTTTATTATTCCTTTCACTTAGCTAATATCTACTCAACTCTCTAAACTCAGTTCAAATACCACTTCATCAGAGACATATCTTGATTCTAAATAATATTGTAGTATTCTTCACCCATTATAATTGTCCTAATCTGCAGTTTATATTTTTCTGAAGCAATAAATACCCCCCTTTCCCTCTAAACTATGAGCTCCATGAGATCATACTGTCTGTTTTGCTCACTATAGTTTCCCCAGTTTATAACACATGGTCTTGCACGTATTAGACATTTAATAAATATGTGTTGAATAAGTAATGAACAGATATATAAGTCAAGTTTTCTAAAGCCTCGAACATCCCCTGTATAGAATGTATAAATTCCAAGTAACCATTATTGAAAGTAAGATTAAAGAGGAAATTAAATCTATTTCTTCTCTCCTGCTGCTCCATTTTTTTTTACCTCAGCCATATGCTCTTCAATATATGTTTTAAACCATTATAGTGTAACAAACTCTATTACAGCAATGCACTCAGAGTTATAACACTTTCATACTTTACAACTTTAGTCTCCCAAAATAGGACTGATACTTGTATTATAGACTAACCATATTATTTGAGGCTTTGGCATATATCCTTATTATGTTTTGCAAGACTTAGGTTGACTAGCAATATATCCAAATCTGCATATGAGTCATGTCATAACAAGAATCTGCTGTACTATTAAATTTTGACTGGGAAGTGACAGAAAATCTTACTAGCTCATCTGGGCTCAGCTCTACTGTCCTCTTGTGCAGTAATAAATTACTGCAGGACCTTACTTAAAAAGAAGCCCCAGAATTGCTTCCAGCCCAACCTGTGTTAAGATGCTTTAAAGCAAAACAAAACAAAAAGTAACTAAGGGTAACCATAGAATGAATCATAGCACCAAAAGGTCAACTATCATATTTCTGAAATAAAACTGCTGTTGTTGGATTTTTAAATAGCCATAGAGCAGTTCTTTTTAAAAATGTTTCTATAACAAAAATGATGTCATTTGAGGGTGTTGTGTTGTGTGATCTCTAACAGTTAAAACTGTCATTAATCCAACTCCTCTACTAGTATGCCTTGTGGTAGGACGAGCACTAGGAGCATAGTAAATGAGAGTATGGATTCTGAAAGCAGACTAACTATATTTGATTCTTGTCTAGAGGACTTTTGGGTTGCTAACTTGTGCAATCAGAGTGCAAAATGGTGATTTTCATCAAGACTGAGTTAAAGGATTAATTAAAGGATTAAATAAAATAAAACCTGTTATTTTTTTTACCACAGCATGTATGCATGTAGTAAGTACTTAATAAAAGATAGTTCTTTTTATTATTGGTATATGCTGGGCACTATACTTAGCATTTTACATGCGTCATCTCAAGTCCTTACAACAACTCTGCAAGATAATCATCAATAGTCTCATTTCACCAATGAGTAAACGAGAATTAAATAATTAGCCTAAAGTCACCCAGTTAGTAAGTAACACTAGACATTAGTCAAATCCAGAACTTTGGAACTTCAAAATGTGCAATCATTACAGAACTCTAAAGCTCCATAATTTAATGAGCACCTAGACTACATTATATTATTCTTTATCATATCCTTAACCAAACACAATTACCTCAGTCTGCATAAGGGTTATTGTCTGATTTATAAGTAACTGTAGGTCAGTAAATGGTTGTTCTGCTAATACCCAATTTAAAGAACCAGTAGAATTAAGACAATTGCCATGTGTATGAATTATAGGTCTCAGTGTCATCAGCTGAAAAATAATAAAGTATACTTGTCTTAGAGAGTTGTTATGGAATTTAAATAAGATTCATAAATAACGTTGGTACAATTCTTGATTGAAAGTATGCACTAAATAAGTGTTTATTGAAAAAATATATATACATACACATATGGATATATACACATACAAATTTATAAATGTATTTCTAAGGACATATAATGGTTAGATAGATAAGGAAGGAAGGAAGGAAGGAAGGAAGGAAGGAAGGAAGGAAGAAAAGAAAGAAGGAAGGAAAGAAGGAAAGAAGAACTGGGAATCCTTGCAACTTTAAGAATAATTTTTTCTACCTAAAATTGAATTTACAGTCCATCTTCATTCACTCCTAATTGCACTCCTTCATTCTTTTAGTCATCATAGCTCATTCCGCTTTTCCTAATTTATATGAAAATCTATATAGCGTCTCTGGTTAGGAGAAACTGTAAGAAGTGCTTTCTGGGTTGTGCCCATATGGCTATGTGGGTAACTGTATTACCTTTCAGAATGTTTAGTAATGACAAAATGAAGGCAGAAACCATTCTATAGCTTTTAAAACACAGTAATGCCAGAACTGAAGAGAACAAAAACCTCCTATGTAGTGTTTTCAGTGTAACGGAGGAAGGATCTAGTCTTCTGGGTGCTACTCTGCCACCAACCAGCATAGTTCTCAATTTCTTGATCTGTATGTAACAGGATTTCCAACTCAAGAACTTAGGTTTTGTTCATCCTGGCATTCAATAATCATGAGATATCTACTGGGCCTGGAGATATCACCTAGCAGGTGTCTATTTGTATAAAAGCCAGGAAGTCTTCCAGGGAAAACAGAATCGAAGGGTGTAAATCTGAAGATAAATAATTCAGTGTCAAAGAGGAAAGGTTATTTTGCATTGAACACAGTATCTGTCACTTATATTATGTTCTAGATAAGCCCCATGGCCTTATTTCTCAGTCTTAGGTTCCAAGACATGGGGTTAAAATAAAGTGAAAGTAAAAAGCGTGAAGATGTATAGGAAGACCTTAAGGCCATGCAGCTGCTGTGTTTAATAATCTGTGTAGTGGAGAAGAAGACAACTCTGGGGTGAGAGTTGTCTTCTCCCACTGAGAGCTGGAGCATATTGGAGCATGGACACTCGAGTCTAAGTGAAATATATTTAGATAGCAAAGGAAGCCATTGGGGACATCCCCCCGCCCCCCAGAGACTTTGTGAAAGTTGTGCAATGGCTTTGACAACTTGCACATCATGTTCAGCAGCCATGGAGGCTACTGGTAGCCTGGCCCTGGACCAGAAAAGGAGGAGAAAGACAGTCACATTGCTATCAAGATAGATTAGTGATGAGACAACTCTGAGGACTCTGAGCAGGAGTTGGAAGGAACCTGAGAGGGAAGGCTTTTGTTCAAAGATGGAAGGACAAAGCACAACTACTCTTCAGGTGTTTTGATTTAAATCCACTTTTTAATTTATCCCCAACTTAAGAAAACATAAGTTTCACGTAAAACAAAGGATGTATAATAAATCATCTTTAATTGTCTTTGCCAAATTAAAATTTGAAACTTTTTTCGCTTACGTATACTAGCAATCATGATGATACTTTATTTGAAGTGTTCATCTACCTGAATACAGGCTTATGTAGTAAAATATCTTGAAAATATACAAATTTAAGTGTTAGTATAAGGAAATGATGATGACGAAGACCATAACATTAAGCTTTCTATCATTTTCAGACTATTATTTTTTAATATTCACTTTGGAGTCCATTGACTCACTATTCTTGGAAATAGCCAACATTTCTGCTTCAAGTACAAACAAACAAACAAAAAGCTCAATCCTACAATCCTATTCTCAAAATGGAATTACAGTACAAAGGACCAGCTTCCAATTTTTTTTGCAATCAACAGAGTAGTAAATTTAATTTACCTATCACATTCTACAACTGTTTAATTTCCATTCAGTTTGAGAATAAGATCTATAGGTGTTCTAGCTCAGTTATCTTTCTAGCAGTTTCCACGGAAAAGCTAATAACTTCAGAGTCAGAGAAGGGCTCCCTTTGTGTTCTGTATTCTGGCAGCCATCCTTACAGGGCACTCCTATCCTCTCCACACTCATGCTTAACCCTGCTGTCATCACCCATGCACTTTATGCTGAGCAATCTTGATTTTCAACACCATTGTGTCAAATCAGTGACTTCCCCAGCACTTGTGTCTGATTTTCCTTCAGCATAAAGTCTCTAATCTGACAGATAGAAGTTTCACTTTGATTTATGCAATGGAAAGGACATGAATAATTTGTCTTTGAGTCCTTCCTTAAAGGTTCCTTCATAGCCTACATGTTTAAAGACTTGATAAATTTTCATTATCATCTTTAGAAATACGAGAAATTTTTGTTGTAAGTGGAGGTGTCAGGATTGTTGTATTGTGCTCAAGAGTGGTACCCGTATAGTTTCTATAGGAGAGACTTGGCAGAAAGGAACCTGTAGTCAATTAGAGAACTTACCTGATGGTTGCTTGGCAAATTTACTGTTCCTATTAGGTCCACGATAATTGGTGGCTTTGTGGTAGGTGTCAGAGACTAAAGAACTTGCAACCAGTCTTTTGAGAAAATCATCGTACTCATATATTTGGAGTTCAGAATTCAAGATATCTACTCATTAGACCAACTAAGTTGTTTCAAAATCTGTCAATTAACTTTCACTTAATTATACAGAGAATTCTGAAAACTGGGAATCAGAAAAACCACATTGAACACTTTCATTCTTTTCACAATAAGTTCCCACTTATGATGTGGAAGTATATTCCATTTGGGGTTTTGTGGATTAAAGGTCTTCTTTTTCAACTTGGTCTAAAATTGTTGAAACCAAGACATATTGTATCTTTTGTTATTTTTTTCTATCAACAAGATGATATCTCCTAAGATGGAAGTGCAGTTGTCATTTTAAGCAATATCTACAGTTTTCAACAATCACAACTTAGCATGCTAGCATCTGTTCTGAGGTGCTTCTGTAACAGATGCAGAACTGTCAGAATGAAAACCAAAATTAAATATGCAGGCTGATGCCCTGTGCAGAATAAACTCCGTAGGCATTAAATGGACCACTTCATGAGTGGGAGAGGCCAGAATAGGACAGGGTACTAATTTCACCAGAATTATGAAATAAAGAACCATTTCTTCTTTCTATTTTGATTCCTTTAAACTCTTCAATGAGAGTTTTGCAGAAACTGATTTATTACATTTTTTAAAAAAGGTGACCTGCTGCAGGGCATCATGGAGGCTATCTGCTTAGTGTCTTGTACTAGAAGTCAACATATTTCGGATATAATCCTCTGTGATGCTAAGAAGATCCGTATCCTTGAACAAGATGTTTCTTGCCCTCCTTGGCCAAAGAAAAAAAAAAAATAGAGGGAAAGTGATGCACAAGATCACTAAGGTCCCCAACTCTAACATTTTAGGACTTTATTCCATCTCAGTTTCCTTTTAAGACTCAAATTTCTTTTATACTTTTCTGCAGTGCAGTTACTGGCTCTGGATCATCACCACTCATCAACGATGTAATTCCAGAGAGTCAAGAGAATTTGAAGGTTCAGGATTTTTCTCATGCCTTTAACTTTTATCCATAATCACTTTCAAATAGTTTTATAGTGTCTTCGGCCTTTTCTTTGAAAGTGCAATAATGAATTCCATTCCTCAGTATACTGAGTTTAGGTTTGTATGGCTATGCTAGGGAGAGAAGGAATGCACAGTAGCTCCTAAAAAGGCTTACACTTCTGCAATTAGCCAATCACTTCTAACTGCTAGCAAGTGTTACATTAATGATGACTTCAACATTAGATTTTTAAACTCTTCTGGGCCAGCTAAACTGGACTCACCTGTCAGTTGGGCAATGACCCTTACTGCCAGTGAAAAGTTTATAACCAAGTACAGAGAATTAAAGTCCAAAGATGATGAGTGAGCACAATATTTCTTTTCCATTATAATGGCTTTAAGATAAGACTTTTATTTTTAAATACAGGCCAAAAAAACAATTTTAGAAAAGATTATTCTACCTGTGGGTGTGTGTATTTCTTTTTAAACTCACAGTGTACAAAATGACGTTTCTGTTCAGGCAAAACAGTTTATCAGTGGTGAATTCGAATAACAATAATGTCTTCTAGACCAGGCTTTTGATTTGTTCTCTGGGGGCTTGCAAATGGTATAACTAGGTTTGACTGGTTGGTGATGGTTAATGTCTCCAGAGTGGAAGAAAGTAACAAAGTGCTGGCTGATGCCTAGGAAGCTCTCACAAATCTTGTGTTCTCTGAATGATCTGACAGAGGCGTGCATTTGGAGGATGGCTCACCGAGTTAGTGAACCAAGGCCTAAACCTGGAAGATAATCATAAGCATAGCATAATTTAGACTCTGTTTCTCTAAATCGTCTTGGAAAATTTCATAGTCTGCTGAAATCCTTTTTAAGATTTCAATTTTAATGTCCAAGTATATGTGTTGATGACTCAGATCTGAGGCAAAGAAAGAGGCAAAGTACTATGCAAAGGCATTTTTGACTCAGGGGTCCATGTGAGCACTGATATTAGCACACTCATCCTCACTGTTCTTTGCTCAGTATTCATTTTCCTTCCCACTGATTTAGGACCTGAGCAACCTGGAAAGTCGTTCTGGGTGTCCCACAAGCTATCCTTCATGACCTACAGGGCAAGTGTTCAGTTTCAGTTTGCATGCAGACTATGTAGTATTCTTCCTCCTGCTACTTAGTCTCTCTCTCTGGTACATGCTGACATATTTTCTAGGTATCTCCTTTTCTGCTAAGAAGAACTACTGTCCTGTAGCACTCCTGTTACTTTGCTGAGAACCAAAGTATCAGGCAGGTCCTCATTTTTCACTGGGCAGCAGCTCCCCTCCCACTGGGTATCCACATATCTCTTGGTCAATACCTTTTGGCATGGCTGCCACTAAACTCGATGCCCCGGACCCCTTCTAGTATCAACATTTTATAGTGTTTCATGTTAAGACAAGGGAAGTGCTCTCACAAGCCACTTTGTCTACTTTTTGTAATCACCTCTGCCTCACATGTTCCAAAGCGGTATTGTCAACCTTCTAAAGTTTAACAGTATTTTAGTAAATTCATATTTCAAGTTCATTTACCAGGTTCTACCCCTGCTTCTCCATGGCATTTTGGAGCTCTCAGTAAAAAGACATGGTGGAACAACAGGCATTGTGCTATACTCAGAAGCAACACTCCTCTCTGGATACTTAGGGTTTGTTATAGAATCAAGCTTAATGGGGCTTGCTCCCTATTCTTCTGTAGGAAGTGCCTCAAGTAAATAAATGCAGACTAGCTTACCCCACAAGTTTACCAAACATGCCTACTCATACATGAACCAGTGGAGGCTCATGCTAGGAGCAAGACACACACATCATACATGCACAGCACACATACTCATGCACACACATGCACACAGATATGCACACCTATGCACATACTGCCCTCCCCTACACACATATGGGAAAAAAAAGAGAGACACTTCCAGACCACAGACCTCCTTTTTTGTATTTGGAAACATTATTCTTTATTGATGGCTTTCTTCCTCCCACATGATCCCATGACAGACAGATAACAATGATCATCATTTCCACTTTTTAAATTTATTTATTTTTTATTTTTTAAAAATTTTTTAGGCAAGGCAACCCTTGGTTGACTTCACAGATTGCAAGGACCTTGTCAGCTTACAATCCTTTATATTTCTTATTTTTTATGCCTACAGCACCTGGTGTTCCTAGGTGGTCTCCCATCCAAGTACTAACCAGGCCCGACCCTGTTTACCTTCCAAGATCAGATAGGATAGGGCTTGTTCAGGGTAGCAGGGCCGTAGACATCACTTCCACTTTTGAAAAGCCACATGATGCTGATAGAATAAGAAACTGTGATTACTGGTGGTCTCCTTTACTGGCAGACCAAGAGACCATAGCAGCCGCTTAGTTAAGCACTCAAGGATTCTATCTAGTCCAAGTGTCTTCTCAGAATTCAGACTCAGCACCTGGAGGTAAATGGTGTCAAGTCTAAAATCAAGCAACCATCATCCTGGTATTACTTAGGGAAAAAATGGAGATATGCTGCAGAAATCATTTTGAATAAGATGGGTTGTAAACAGAAACTCCACATACCATGGATTATAAAGTCTACATGTAAATATTCTCTGGGAGGGGAGAAGAAAGTAGGAAGGCAAATGTTTTGTAGTTGGTCATGAGTCTAATTCACTCTTATGATGGAAAATTATAGTTATAACAAAGTGATGAAATAAAGAAGATTTTAAATTAAACAGATCCAGGTTCAGATCTCGCCTCCACCTATTCCTTATCATATTCCTTAGTAGTGTGATTTGACTAAGATATTTAATTTCTTTGTGTCTTCATTTCATCACATGTAAATATGGATTATATCTACCTTGAAGGTTTAACTAACTTTGGGGAGATTAATATATGTAAAAAGTTTACAGCAATGACCAGCTCATACTAAACATTCGAGAATGCTAGCTTGTATCACTACCCATACAGTACCAACTGCCTGACGTCAAGTGTCCTTAGCCAACCTTAGCAAACCACAAGTGTGTAACAGAGCCTACTGCAGCAAAGTGCGTAAGCGCCAGAGGCGCAGACTGAGGAGAAATCCCAGCTTCCTCACTTTCATTCTGAATACCCCTGGAAAACTGGGCTCAAGCTTGGTTTCTTGCCTTTAAAACATCTCTACCTTGTAGGTTATTATGGGTTATAGAGAATAAGTCATTCGAGGTACTTATTAAGTTTTAAACAATTTTTGCTTCTTTCTTCATGACTGCACAGATTGATGAACATCATAAATTTCCCTTACTCGCCTATCTTATAAAGCTAATGTAATTTGTTATATAAATGCCACCTGTGTTTCTACAAGCACAAATAAATAATTTTTAATTTAGATTAAATTAAAAATTCAAAAGACTATTTAATGTTCTCCTGAAATTGGGGCAATGACAAAATGAAGTCAAGTTGATGCTCTCGGTCAAATCATCCATTTTCCACTAGGTGGCACCTTGTTAAAAAGTTATGGAAAAAGAAAAGAAAAAGAAAGCAGTGAGTCTTCCAAAATTGACCAATAGGTGTCTCTTTGCAACCACATATAGTTATGGTATACTTGAGAGATAATTTTAGAATTTTCTAGTCTTTCTTGCTCATCTTACAATTAAGATCACCAACACTTTTCACAAGGTACAAATAGATCATTGAAGAGACTAATATCTTTTACTTTTGCATCATATATTACCATATTATAGCCAACCAAAGGAAAATAAGATTATAAAATCATAACTAGAAATACAATTCTCAATATAAGTGATTTCTCATACAAGTGATTTGTCACAAAATAAAAATCATTAAAATGTTGTTCCCATGGTAAATAAAGTTTTCTGTTTGAAATGATCTTAAATATTTACTGATCCTATATGATGATATTTGTTGAGCTAATAGCATTAGAGCTAACCCCAGACAATGTTAATCACTATTAGCCTGGCAAATATGGCCCTGAGAACACACCAGAAATAACAGAAATTCCTAAACAGCAGAGGGACATCCTGACATCACTTTTTTTGCTATTATTTTTTACTACGATTCACACACACACACACACACACACACACACACTTACACGCATATTCCCATTTAGCTCTGTTAACATTACTCAGTATGTTGAGTATATATGTGGTTCCATCTACATCCCCAGAGAAATAGGGTTCTCCTTGTTATGAAGCTCAATATATAAACAAGATCCTATACTCACTCTGATTATTTTTCTTTTTATATTGGAAAATATTTGCCACTAAAGCATCCTAAAAGAAATTAGGGAAGAGTATTAAGTATAATTTACAGAAAAAGAAACGCAAGTACTAAAAAAAAATGTTTATTTCACTTTTAGGGCTTGGTTTACCTTATCCAAAGCTGAATCAAGTTATGAATTAGGAATATAAATATAAATATATACATCTGTATATAAATATAAATACATACAAACCTATAAAATGATATCACATCTTTGTCATTCCAACTTCAAAGTTACATATAATAAAACACATCGTTACTATCTAAATAGTTTAAATATTAGTAACGCATTGTAATCTTGTCCAACTATCACACTCTAACGATATTCCATAACTACATATCATTCAAGAGAGTTAATTTATCCCCTGCCCACTCCAGGGTGATCATGCCACAAACTAAAGCTAGAAACAGATGCTATTCATTTTAGGAGACAGTGCACAGCACAAGATGGAATTTTCTGTCTCTGCCAAATCATGGTTTCTTCTGGTGCTAGATTTCCTTCATTTCCTAAACTTAGTAGTCAGTATCTGCATGGTTTTTAACATACCTAAACACCTAAATGTACACTAATCTCTGTGCAAAGTAAATAAGACTGAGGTGCATTCTCAAACCTCATGAACGTAATTTAGTTCCCTATTTGGCAAGGCAAGACTATGTCTTTCATGAAAAAGACTGGGTCTGGGAGAAATCCCACCAGTACAGGAGAGCTTGTGGGAAAGGCCTAGCCCTCCTGCGAGGTCTCAGGCCTTTAATTTACAAAGTTTTCCACAAATTATCTTTGTCAGCTTCTTCAGAAAACAGAGGAAATAGGAGTCTGTCAGATGAATCATGTCAAATAATATCCTAGTAATATTCATGACAGTTAAGGAATTATATTGCATGGACATCTAACTTCTCACATAACCCACAGAAGCTAAGTAGAGGAAGGGACCTTCTGGTGGGGTTCAACCATAGGGAAGGTTATTTTTTAAGCCCTCTCATCTCCCATAATAACCAAGCTCTTTTGGGAATCAAGATCTCTGAGGCGGAAAATTGTCCTTGCCCTTCTTTCCTCATTTCTCTCTGCCCCACATACAGCTGTCAGGAGGCTAAGGGCTGAGCCTGTGTCTTCCTTACTTTGAACATTATCTGTAACCACCAGCTTCACCCTGGCTGGGCTTCAGGCAGAGTACCATCTCAGGGTAAGCCTCATTTCCTCATTGTTACAATGAGCCTAACTATGTCCACCCAGGACTAATTTCTTGCATTAGCAAAACCCAGTTGGGTTTGTTATGCCCAAACGAAACATTTTAAACCTGGTGTTTTGGCATTATCTTAGCAAAGATTTCTGTCCCTGGCCAAGATAGAATATTTTAGTCATTGACCAAATTCAAATTTTTCAGACGATCCCTCTGGCTTGCAGGGCAGGGGTATTCCATATTATCTTAGAAAAGTCGTAGCAGTTGGCCTTTGGGTGAGGACTTATATTTTCCTTCTCCCATTTTTACCACGCCATTCTGGCGCCAGTGCCCACTGCTGTGTCTGAGCAGAGCACCTGTGCAGTCTGACTCACGCTATCAGCGTGCAGGCTCTCCCTCTCCTGACAGCAGACCAGACCTCACACAGGTCTACGTGTGACTAGTTGCCACACAGACCTGTGTAATGACATGCCTCATACACGATCCTGAATACTATCTGCTCGTCCTAGTAGGTGTACTAACACGTCCTGATTTGTGTCATGTGTGATGAGCCCCCCTGGACGTGCAGTGCGAGACTCGGCTCAGTTATGCATCTGTAACCCAAATCCAAGTTTGTTTTTTCAGACATAGTGACTTAGAGTTACACATTTTAAATGTATTTTAAAAATACACACTTTAGCAGGTTATCTTGTGTAATAACTATCAAGTAAATAACAAAATAACACCTCACAATTGTGAATGGACTGTATAAAGCGAAAGGAGGAAATAAAAGCACATGGCAATTTATGTTTTCCGAACTATATTATATTTCTCAACTATATTATGTCTCTAACAAAATGTGCCTTTTGCAGAAAGTTGGGTGGTAAGGGCAAGGAGGACTCCTATTTCAATAAACCAGGTGCCTAGATCTGAACATACTCTCATGAAAAGTACAAGGCTCAGAAAACTTGCTCCAAATTACACTCCAGTTTACACATTAGTGGAGGAATCTAATGCATGTTTATATTTTCCAGTCTTCTAGAGATACTGTTCTTTTTAACGTTAAGATTCATCTAAATTCCCTTCTCTAATATTTAAATTAGTGACTGTAGTAAGAGCAACAAAAGAATCATTGAAATTAGCTCAGGAAACCTGTAAGCACCCCACTCCCTAACCCCAACACACAAGCTTTTTTTCTCATCCCAAGATGAAGAAGTTAGGCCATCCGTCTGACGATGCTCTTTCCTCTTACAAGTCTTGACTTAACCACTGTTACTTTCTTTTTCACTCTCTTCTTCCAGCACCTGTTAGAAACAAGGGCAGAGTGGTCTTATTTCAAATTGTTCTTTCCTTAATTTTTAAGTAAAAGATGAAGAGAAAAGTCTAGAATGGACTGAGATGCAGTTGAAATATAACTTTTAATTTACTTTTAAAATGAGTCATCTTTGAGTATTTTTGGATTTAATATTATATACAAAATCAAAGTATTTTTATGGACTGGCTTCTTAAAACTTTAACTAAGCAGTACTCATAATGACACTCTCTTTAAATCACAATCCAGGGCAGTAGCAGCGACTGAGATGAATGTTGATGACTTTATACTGAAGAAAACAGCACCATATAAAAGTAGATCAATATTGGAAAAAAAAAATTGTCTCTAAAGATCTATTCATGTTTTGTTTTGTTTTCATAAATATATACAATGATACATGAAAAGATAAAAATTCTAGTCAAATGTTTGACAATTTTTCATGGTTCTAATGACAGTTTACCTATTACCCCCCACCCCCAACCCCTGCCCCCACAGCAGTTTCCCAGTTCCTCCACAAGCAGGTCTTCCATGAGCTACAAAGCATTTCCTTGCAACTAGCATAGCTAATATGGTGACATGATTACTTAATTTCCATGAGGAAGCACGGCCTCTGGCTTTGCTTATCCTTTAAGACTTGAAATGCATTCCCAGCATTCAGGACATGCACGGCAGGCGGCCTTGGGCGGCTTTGCAGACCCAGGGAAGCCCCCACTATGGGCGCGCCCTCCTCACGCACAGGGGCTTTTGTCTTCTCGCGCTTCTACCTTACTTTTTCAAAAGCCAAGAGTTGTTTGGTCTCTGTACAAGTAAAACCTCTCCAAATGCCACTTCCAAATATAGGCTCTCATTAACACCCGAGGCTGACCTGGGATCTTGTACGACTCCCTTTCCTGCCTCTAGCGAACATTTTGTCGCATTGCATTTGCTTTACCCGACATCTGGAAGCCAGGCCTCTTTTAGAAATCACAGTTCTTAGGACTTATCTAGCACGCAGAGATCAGGAATAACTGGCAGAGCTAAAGAAGTGAAATTACCTCCTTGAAAATGCTTAAGCAATTTTTCCCCTCTCCAGTGAAATCCCGAAGAACAGTCCATTTTGAACCAGAATAATTTAGTCTGACAACAGATTCTTCCTCTGCTCACAGCTGTCCCAGAGGGAGGAGCTGAAATCCGAACCTCTCAGCTGTGATTGGCTCCTGCTTGCAAAAGAGAGAGAGAGAGAGAGAGACAGAGAGAGAAAGGCCTCCCTCTTCACCCTGTAAAAACCCACCCAGCCCAAACAGGCTCACTTCGTAAAGGAGCCGGGCGACTTCAGAGGCGCCGGCTGTCCGCCAGCAACACCTGAGCGCGGCCCCAGCCGGATCTCCGCCGGCCGCGATGCTTTAGGGACCGGCCGCGTCTTCCCGCCGGACCGTTATCCGTGCCGGGCGCCCGTCAGACCCGCCGGCAAGATGCCGCGCTCTTTCCTGGTCAAGAAGCATTTCAACGCCTCCAAAAAGCCAAACTACAGCGAACTGGA
>NW_006432491.1:575078-581337 GCF_000325575.1 Pteropus alecto | reverse complement strand
AATATATAAATATAAATATATGTTACAACTCAAATACTATTACAAAAGAACTAAATGCTAAATCGTTTTCCTTTTAAATAGTGTCCTAAAGGAGAAATCAGATTCTTTTGATCATTTAGGATACATTTTAATTCAAAACTTTTTAAATTCTTAACTGACAGGGAAAGCTTCATTCAACTCTTGCAACTTCATTTTCTAAAGCTTGTACATACATGCATAATGAATATATGGAAGATGAGTAACACAATACCTAACTGTTGAATTATTGCTTTTTTATGTAATAAGGCTCTTTTCCTTTAGAAAACATCTTGATTTACACATATCTTTGTACTTACAGTCATAAAACCTGCAAATAATACATGTATAAATGGAAAACAACTTTTCTGTATCTTTAAAAGGAAAGCATAAGTTTTCCTCCTCAATGGGGACTGAAGGCATTCATTTGGCTGCTCTTCCTGACTACAGAGCCTATAACGGCTATAACTCCTGTCACACATGTATGCAGGAGTATAAATGTTCATTAAGTAAAATAACTGCTATGTAGCAATAAGGATGGAAATGAAATATTTTAATGCCTGTGTCTTCCAATTGAATCTATCTTATTCATTATAAAGTCCGCTACATGTTGCCAAGTAGCTTCTTAGTGTGTGTTTACAATTATGTTTCCCTTAATCTTCTTTCTTTTCCTTTTCTTTCCTCCAGTGATTATTTCTCCATATGTCTATGAGAGTTACCCAATGCCTGTCATACCACAACCAGAGATCCTCAGCTCAGGAGCATACAGCCCCATCACTGTGTGGACTACAGCAACTCCATTCCACTCCCCACTACCCAATGGCCTCTCTCCGCTTTCCGGATACGCCTCATCCTTGGGGCCAGTGAGTCCCCCTCCTCCATCTGACACCTCATCCAAGGACCACAGTGGCTCAGAAAGCCCCATTAGTGATGAAGAGGAAAGACTACAGTCCAAGCTTTCAGACCCCCATGCCATTGAAGCTGAAAAGTTTCAGTGCAGTTTATGCAATAAGACCTATTCAACTTTTTCTGGGCTGGCCAAACATAAGCAGTTGCACTGTGATGCCCAGTCCAGGAAATCTTTCAGCTGTAAATACTGTGACAAGGAATATGTGAGCCTGGGAGCCCTTAAGATGCATATTCGGACCCACACCTTACCTTGTGTCTGCAAGATCTGTGGCAAGGCATTTTCCAGACCCTGGTTACTTCAAGGACACATTAGAACTCACACAGGTAAGAGAAAATGTATATAGGAATGTTACTCTCTGATAGACTGAAGCTCTAGGCTGGCTGTGGGATTTGCATTGAGTAATGACACTGTTTTTAATGATGATGATCATTTATAGCTACTTCTTGATAACTCAAAAAGTCCTTGGAGCACAAAGTGCTTTGTTTCTTATTAACAACCTCTATTCCAGAGACTGCAAACAGAATTGAGAATTTAGAAAGTAGATTTAGAAGATTTGGTCTCAAAGATCAGTTAGAAAATTAGGAAAAATATATTTGCATGTGTGTTCTGTGAAACTGCTCCCAATAATTAGCAAATATAAATGTTGCTATCTTAATCAACTGATTTGATAAACAAAGGGGTTTTCCTATAGTTTTCTGTTAGCTGTGTTCCTGCTGTGATATCTGTCATCCCACAGGAAGTTGGATAGTTAGAACTAAATTTACTTTCAGTTGTTTTGTTTTTTGCTGCTGATTTTTTTTTTTTTAATTCCTAACACATTCTGCAGGGAGTTAAGGCATTTATCCAGACTTAGTCATAATACAGAAAGAGGGAAAAGGGGAAATATTGGGAAATGTTGGGAGGAGCTAAATATTAGCTTCACCTGCTGAAGCAGAAAGCTTTAATAAGTGAAAGTCCTAGAATTACATGAATTATTTCTACATGACTGGCAAGAGTAATAATATTCTTGGTGTGATTTTTTTATGCAACATTCAAATTTATCTTAAAGGGTGAGATATTAAAAATATTATATGGAATTTTAATCAAGTTTTGCTGTTTCTCATTCTTTTGGTAAAATGTAATTATTCATAAATGTTATCTGTCTTTACATTTCTTCTAAAAACACTGACTTTCTTTCTCCCATCTCCACTTCCACCCCCAGGGGAGAAGCCTTTTTCTTGTCCTCACTGCAACAGAGCATTTGCAGACAGGTCAAATCTGAGGGCTCATCTGCAGACCCACTCTGATGTAAAGAAATACCAGTGCAAAAACTGCTCCAAAACCTTCTCCAGAATGTCTCTTCTGCACAAACATGAGGAATCTGGCTGCTGTGTAGCACACTGAGTGACGCAATCAATGTTTACTCAAACAGAATGCATTTCTTCACTCCGACTCCAAATGATAAATAAAAGTCCAAAGGCATTTTCTCTTGTGCATACTGACCAAATAATATGTATAGTCTCTCTCTCCCTCCCTCTCTCTCTCTCTCTCTCTCTCTCTCACACACACACACACACACACACACACACACACACACACACTAAAAGCTAAAAAAGCATGGAATCCATGTGTTTAAAGATAATTCTTTCCATGTGAAGTTTAAAATTACTATGTATTTACTGACAGCTATATAGAAAGGATAAAAGACAAGGATCTTTCTCTTCAAAGGTGAAGCAAAAGTACATTGTATCTTTTCTTACTAAGAAAAAATGCAAAGATTTATATTGTTGCCAAATCATTTCAACTGAAAAGCATAGTATTGTTTTGTAATTGTTTGTAATAGAATTTCCTATAGGAAGAGAATCTATCTCAGGTGCCTTATAAAGTATTCCAAGTTTACTTCATTATATGTCTAATGTCTGGTTACCATTGCTGAACAAAAGCTTTTGGGGATTACCTGTAATCCTTTAAACTGTATTTATAAGAGAGAGGCGGGGAAAAAAACAAGAACAATACACAGGAGAATGTATTAAAAGTATTTTTGTTTTTGTTTTGCCAATAAATAGTATGTGCCTTAGGAGAACAGGAAAAGACTAGCTTTGAACATTCCTGGTGCATGCTCCATGTCTTCCTTTTTAAATAAATTTTTAATGATTTTTCTAAAATTAATTAAAGATGGGAATAAGTGCAAGAAAGGATTCTTAGAAACTCAGTAATGTACTTAAACTATTTTAAGACTGCATACAACAAATGCAATACATACAACACCTTTTCCAAGTGCCTTTTTTTAATGTATAGCTGATGAGTCAATTTAATTTGTGTTTATTTTTATATAATTGAATGAATTTTGTATGAGAGATGTTTTCTATAGCTAATGTGCATAAACAACGTGAAGACTTGTGAAATCAATGTTTCTTTTTTTAAAAAAAAACAATTTTCAATGTCCTTTTTTACAATAAACATTTTGATTTAAAATCTGTTGATCGTACACTTTTTTCAAAGACTTTACTAACTTCTTGATTAGTATCAAACTGCTACATAAAGAATTGTCCCTTTTGTTAATAAGAGAAAAAGCAAATAGTGTTTACTATGAATATCAAGTGTTATTTTATGTGTTAGCTTATAATAAACTGCCAGTATTTTTCTTTACTCTTAATACTGTTCACATTCAGAAAGATAACATCATAATTGTAGTTTGTTTGTATATCTCTTGAACAAAAATCACACATTCTGAATGCTAAATATGTTCACATTGTTAATAGTCAGTACTTTTCAAGACTATTTTTGATGATTTTATATGTTGACTTTATGAAATCAAATTATAATTGCTCATTAAATGATTATATTGGTCACTAAAACAGTTTAGGATTTTTAAAAGAATTAATATTTAATGAGATGCCAGGAGAAAAATAGGAAATCTGCATGAAAAGATTAGGAAAAAATAGATTTATCACAAATCACATCAGTTGGAAAATTAAACCATACAAAGAAAACTTCACATCTAGTAACAAAATATGTGATAAATTTAATGGGAACAGAAATAAATAATAGAAAGTTAAGGTTTCCCTTTATGGTATTTTAAACAAGCCCCCATCCAGATACAATATGTACTTGATAAAATATGGGATGGCTGGCCACTACATATACAAGCACATGCTTACTAAATACATGTGTACTAACTCAGGTAAAGATGTGAACCACCATAAGCACTGTGACCATTACCAAACTGTGTTTGAATCAAACTTCAAACCCATTATGAGGATAGTCCTTATTGCTGTTAATCACTGCTCTCTGGTATGCTCAGAACTTGCAGAAATATTTTTTTCTTCTAATGTTCTTGTGATACAAATAAAAGCCAAAACTAGTATCTTAAAGATATTAGTTACAGGCTATTAGCAAGTGACCTAAAATACCAATTTGATTCCCTTAATGTTCACACACATTCCACTTTATATTACATTTAAATATCAAGTCAACCTATAAAAGTGTTGTGCATTTGACTTAAAAAACACTTTAAATAATATTCTACTTTTAATGTTTTTGATATCTCAGAATATGAATCTCAAAGGCAAAATTATTTAAAACAGCAATTTATAAATGTAAGATAAATAGCTGATAGTTTGGGCCATTCTAAAGTAATACTTTAGTTAGTGTCTACGATATAGAAATGATTGCCTGAAAGTTTCCAGACGAGCTAATGTGTAAAAATATCTTACAAGGGAAAATGCAAATGAGTCAGACATCCTTGAGGTGATCTGGTTGGCTGCTGCAGGAATCATGTCTCCTCACGTTTCCTTCTCTCATTTGTAGATCTATAGGCAAGTTGTTTCTCGGTGCCCAAAACATATATAATTTTTATAAAAGGAAAAATTTGTTCATTGGTTTAATTTTAGTGAGGAATTAGAATGATATTTTAGCAATATATTTCAATTTTGTCCTCAACATTGTAACTTCATTCATGATTAAATTATTTTACTTTCATTAAGATAATATCAGTCTGAATTACAGAAGATACTAAGATTTTATATAAATACAGCTCAGTAATTTTTTTTAGAAATTTTATAATTTTTACCAAAGTCTTTGGCTAAATGTCTGCTTTACTGCAATACATAAAAACTGGCTCAAATATTAGTAAAATAATTTTCCAAGTTTGTTCTTTCTACAAGCTTTATATCATTTATAATGTACTTAACTCACTGCATAGCAATTGTTTGTTGATACCTTTCTTTTTTAGTAGACAGCATCCTTAAAGTACAGATTCTTAGTACAAAGTACATCCTTTGGAACACAGACGTCAACAAAGGTGTATTGATTAGTAAAAATAAATAAAATAATAGAAATTGGTGAAAAGTAGCTTGTATATATCTAAAATAAATTTGAAATGCCCCCCTTTCTTGCAAAGGCTTTTCATAATTTTTGAGACTTCCAAGCAAATTTACTGATATATCTCTTAACTTATTAATAACAACTTCCCCCCTCCAACCCCAGCCAATGGATTCGATGCTAAAAAAAGTGAAGAAGGGGCAAATACAGTGCACGTGGACAAGGCTTGATAGACACTCTGAGAGCCTGAGTTTTGAAAACTATGGATTTTAATAATAGGTACATATGTTAATAAGCATTTTCAATAGCCTTAATTTGTTTCATATGAGACAGCGTGGTATAGTAGAAAGAGCACCAGCTTCTAAGCCTAAAATATGTGTTCATTGAATAGCTGCCTCAAAACTTATTGGCTTTGTGTCCTTATGAAACTTACTTAGCCTGTTGGTGTCTCAGTTTCCTAAAGGATAAACTAGGGATAAATTCTCAATATTATAATTAAGTACTGAACAGCCCTTTGCACTAATAGGCCTTGTAGATTATAATATAGAGTATCCAATATTATTATTAAGTGCTTAATATGTACCTGCTTTTGTACTAGAAAAATTCCGTATGTTTTCTTCAATAGAAATGATTTCTCTTTGAAGTTGATATTTTACAGATAAGGATAGTAAACTTAAGAGAAATTGGATAATAGCACCAAGGTAGTAAAGGCAGTAAGTTGCAAAATTGAAATCCAAGCCCAGATTCTTCTGACTCTAAAGACTCTGCTTTTTCCACTCCATCATGGGAAAAAAGAGACACTGAACTACAGTCAGCACAGTGACTTCTATATTGTAGGCATGTAATAAAGATTTGTCGAAAAGGATGATGATAATGTGTACTGAAATTATGTATTTTAAGGGTGTATTTAGAAACTTTTATAATTAAGAAATTATACAATAACATATAACAATCTTTAGAGCCATTTTCCAGTTTCTTTCTAGAAATCCTTTGGCTTCACTCCCTCTAGTATCGACCCTATAAAAGGACACT